>NW_026869184.1:0-83794 GCF_020745735.1 Hemiscyllium ocellatum | reverse complement strand
ACCTCCAGCCATGATGAGTGGAAGAATCGGGCTGGCCAAGTGAATGAGAGGGACACCATGGGCGGGGTGGAATTGTTAATGAGGGTGAGTTCGATAAGATAACACCAGGATACTAGCTCTGCCTCGTGCAGACATCCTTTTGTCACATTCCAATGAAAATTGCACTGAGACAAATTATTGTTTGATTCAGCCCAATGAGTCGAAGACTCTGCTGATCCTACTCCCAGTTACAAAGCTGCAGGACAAATGCTTATCCAAAACTCTCCATCATCTTAATAATACCAATATCCTGCTCTCCCCCATAATTCCTGAAAACAGTGTCCTATATTGCAAGATGCTATTGAACTGTTTTATTTCATAGTTCTCAAACCTACCATCAGATCCTTCTCTGAAATTTTCTCTCCATCTCCCCCTCTATTTTAACCAAGCTCCTTCCATATTTTGGTATTTAAACTGATTCCCCTGCCATCTCTCTCTGACAGTGAGTTTCACACCCACAGCACTTCTGTGTCATGCCACAATGGAAATATGGAGCTGTAATTGGAGTGGAGCTACACATCCTGTCACTTCCAGCATGAGCTGCAAGTTTTCCCACGCTGGGCAGTGATCTAACATAGTGTTACTCAGCAATGCAGCGATTGGTGTACACAGCTGTGTATCTGGGAAGGTAACTGCTCCAGATTAATGGATAAATTCACTGCTATTCACTGCACAGCTCTATAGATATTCAGTCTGTGTGTATTGAACAATGTCTTGTGTGTTCTGCACAGCGCTCTGTGCTGAACAGATCATCTAGTCCAAGTTTATAGATCAGTGCACTGTTGGACACATAGGTAGTGAACTGGTGAGCTTTAAACAGTGTTCGATCCTGGACGGATCCAGTACACTAGTGTGGTCTACGCAGTGCATCATGCTGAGCAGGTATCTCATCTGGTCTTATACGTGTCCCGCTGGATCTGAGAGGTGGATTGAGTATCCAATATAATTCCTGACATGATTACCACTCCTCCAGCTCGGCCCATTCCGCAGGTAAATGTGAGGTGCTGTGTTTGAGATAGAATTTACTTGGTCAAAATATTCGACATTAAACAAAACACAATTTATTCAAATACTGTCGATAAAAGACAACAAAAGGAAGAGGAACGTGCAATAGCATAATTCTGCTGGAAAGCTTAGCAGAATAATAGTTTATTTAACTACTATACAGCAACTGCTCCAATATGGTATCATCCAATCAGCACACATAAACAAATGCAGGAAACAGATTGTCTGACATGTAGTTCTCCAATCCAGGAGGAAAGAACATCAAAAGACTTTTCCAAGAGATATCACAGAGACAATGTGTAGCACCCGGGAGAGATTTATTGCCTTCCAATCCTGCTGAGACTCCAGCAAAAACTGGCAAAAAGGTAAAACTAAGAATCCTGGTTCTGTGAAAATTTGACCATCACTCCACAGGACCAGGCCACAGCTGCAAGAACACAAGGAATGGACTGTATCTCCACCGTCTAAGACTCTGTATGTGTCTCCCAAAAACGCCTAAAACCCACCTAAGCAGTTTAATGCTGGACAGACAAAAGTCAACGTTAAACATAAATAAATAAAAGGAAAAGATGCAGCAGGCCTGGTGATTAGACACAGGCGGCCTCGGGAGTCCAGCAATTCCTATACTGCCAAAACACAGCAGAATCATCGAGCTTGTGAAGAGAAAGAATTATGTCTCTCCCTCACCTCTATGTTTACAACTGGAGATGTGCCATGAGCCCAATAATCAGCGATATCAAAATCCCAGCCTCACCAATTATTATTGTGATATATCAGAGTTGCCGTGAAAGAGGTTAACTGGAGCTGTTTGTTCAGTAACTGTGATTGATATCGGTCTTCCTGGACCTAACTGGATCACTGGAGGATTTCCCTCTTCCATAATTAGGTACTTAATTCATAATATTCGGGCAGAGTCAACCTCAACAGGATTAGGATCAGCAGCTGCAGAGAAAGAGAGAGAGATCAGAATCTGAGAACATTGAAATGTTCTAACAATGGATCAGAGGCTGAGAACATTAGACTGGAATGTTCCAACAATGGACAGGAGTTTATCCAGGGATCTTTACTGGCTTTCACGGAATTGACCACGGTTATTTGCGGATACAAGCTGTACTCTTGATTTTTCGAGCTGGGTACTATCCATCCTCGCTATTGTTGTGTTCCTGGTAAGTCTATTCTGTCAATTTTACAAATGATGCTGAATATTATTGCTATTCTAGTAGATTATATTTATAAATACATAAACTTTCCATCACAAACGCCACTTCCTTCTCGTGCATTTCCAAACTACATACTCATAAACATATGAGAAAGAATAAGACTGTTCGGAAACTTGAGTCTACTCTTCACCGCAAACTGTTTTATATCTCCATATTCTCTCTGTCATCAAACCTGCCGATGCCCACCTCCAATATCCCCAATCTCCAACTCCGCCTAAGTTCTGTTTACTGACTTTGCCATCATCTACCCCTTCATTAACGGCAGATTATATGGCCCCAGTTCTCTTCTGACCTCTCTTCCAGTTACAAATAGTTTGACCACAAACTTGCTCTTGTCTCGACAGTTAATTCACAACAGGGACTCTTAAACAGAGCAATAATGTCACTGACTGTGTAATTTAGAGGCGCAAGTTATGACTCTAAAAGCATTGTCTGAAATCCAACCACAGCCGATGACTAAATTTAAGTTCCAATATCAAAATTGGAATGAAACCTAATTTCACTCATGGCAAGCATAAACCATCAGGATTTCTTTTCTTATTTTATTGATAACCTTTGGTAAAGAAATCTAACATTTTTGCACTATCTGAACTAAGTGTCACCTCAGATCCACAACAATATGGTTGCCTCCATATTGCGTTTTACGAATGGCAGCGTGGTCAAAGGTAGTTGTGATGGACAACAATATTGCCCTTGCCAGTGATTCGGGCATCCTGCGAAACAACAACAACAAGCAAAGGTGGATGCTGGCGATCTGAAATAAAATTCTCCACCGTCTGAAAGAATGTTGAGAATCTCAGCAGGTATGGCAGTCTGTCGGAAAAAAAGCACAAATAACGGTTCTAGTTCAGTGAACCTATCAAAACTGAATGCAACTGAGAAATAATATTATTATATCAGGGATGGATGGAAGGGTGAGCGGGAGGTTTGTGTCGAGTGGATGATGTCCAGCAAGAAAGAGAAAGTGAGAGAGAAAGAGAGAGAGAGATGGAGAGAGAGAGAGAGGGAAAGAGAGAAAGGTAAAGCAAACAAAAGGATGGCTGATGATGGACTGGAAGAAAACAGATAGGCAGTTATTCTACCATGTCCCCCTTTCACATATTTCTGAATATCACATTTATTATGGGATGTCCCTGCTTACCGTGAGCTATGTTCCCTCTATCTCTCGTCTCTGAGTGTGGTGATTAACTCCATCAGCAGTACTTAGAGTCGCTGAAATATAGAGACAAATAATGTTCCATTGTCAACTGCTTCTTTGGAGAGAAGAACTGTTACTGTGCGACCGTGTGGAGATGTAAGAGCTTTCTCAGCAGGAAGTGAAACTGAGGAGCTGAAAAATGTATTGCTGGAAAAGCACAGCAGGTCAGGCAGCATGAAAAGATCAGGGGAATCGACGTTTCGGGCATGAGCACTTCTTCAGGAATGAGGAAAGTGTGCCAAGCAGGCTAAGAGAAAAGGTAGGGAGAAGGGACTTGGGGGAGGGGCGTTGTAAATGCGATAGGGGAAAGAGGTTAAGGTGAGGATGATAGGCCGGAAAGGGGTGGGGGCGGAGAGGTCAGGAAGAAAATTGCAAGTCTGGAAGGTGGTGCTGAGTTTTAGAGTTGGGATTGAGACAATGTGGGGGTAGGGGAAAATGAGGAAGCTGGAGAAATCTGAATTCATCCTTGTGGTTGGAGGGTTCTGAGGCGGAAGAGTCTTGGCAGTGTGGAGGGACAGAGGGTTCTTGGGGTCCGTGCCCACAGATTCCTCAAAGTTGCTATCCAAGTTGATTGGGTTGTTAAGAAGCGCATGGTGTTTTGGCTATCAGTTGCAGGGGGATTGAGTTTAAGAGACACAAGGTTATGCTGCAGCTCGATAGAGCCCTGCTCAGACCGCACAGGGAATATTGTGTTTCAGTTATGGTCTCCTCATTGTAGGAAGGATAAGAAAGCTTTAGAGAGTGTAAAGAGGAGATTTACCACGATGCTGCCTCGACAGGTGGGCAGGTCTTATGAAGAAACCGTGAGGGAGCTAGGGCTTTTCTCACTGGAGGAAAAATAGATGAGAGGTGACTTGATAGAGGTGTACAAGATGATGAGAGGCATAGAACATAGAACATTATAGCGCGGTACGGCCCTTCGACGTTGTGCCGCCCTGTCACACTCAGCTGAAACCCATCCCACCTACATTCTTCCATGTCCGTCCATTTGCCTGTCCAACGACGACTTAAATGCACATAAACATGGCGAATCTATGACAGATGCAGGCAAAGCATTCCATACCCTATACTACTCTCTGAATAAAGAAACTACCTCTAACATCCGTCTTATACCTATCTCCCCTCACTTTAAAGTTGTGTCCCCTCGTGTTTGCCGTCCCCATACTTGGAAAAAAGAGAGAGTGATTGGCCAGAAACATTTTCCGAGGGCAGAAATACCTATCTCTAGGTGGCATAAATTTAAGGTAATTGGAGGAAGGTTTAGGGGAGATATCAAAGGTAGATTATTTACACAGAGAGTGCTGGGTGTGTGGAATGCACTGCCAGCGGTGGTAGTAGAGTCAAATACTTGAGGGAAACTTAAGAGACTCTAGGGTAGGCACATGGAACAAAGTGAACTGAAGCATGTAGGTTAGTCTGATCTTAGAGTAGGGCAAACGGCACAACGTTGAGGGCTGAAGGTCCTAACTGCATGCATTCATGTAAAACTCCGATATCTCACTTTTTAGATTAGAATCAATATAAACATCATGGCATAGACAGACAACACAGGGGGCACCACTTTCAACATATTGTCTAGCTATCACCATTATTAACAGCTAATCTGAGAATGCAAATTTTTAAAACAAAGTTTTGTGATTTACATATGAAAGAAGTGAAACTATCATGGTATTCTAACAGATGAAAGGCTAAACAGTCAATCAATTTTTTAATGTTTTATTTTAAGGTAAATCACACTGTAAATTTCTGCTCTAAATTCTGTTAGGCTTGAGCACTTCACTATCACCTGATGAAGGAGCGACACTCCGAAATCTAGCGTGCTTCTAATTAAACCTGTTTGACTATAACCTGGTTTTGTATGATTTTTAACTTTGTACACCCCAGTCCAACACCAGCATCTCCAAATCAGTATTGTTCTTTGTTCTGTGTTCGATGGAACTGCTCAGGAAAACTTGAACATTAAGGAAGAGTTGAGACTTGGAGCAGGTCAGCCTTGATCTTCGTGAAGGGCAAGGCAGGCTTGGGATGTGAATGTCCTTCCACTGTTTCTGATGTTCTCCCAATCTGTTATTGGAAAGTTAGTTGGTGTTATTTTCCTGGAATGGCTTTTATGGAATGTTGCAATCAGGGAGACCAGCGGATTTTATGAGCCATTGCTGGGTGAGATTTGGGGCTGTATTCACAATGAATCTGGGTCTCAAACATGATCAATAAATGAAGCACAATTTACAGAGAGAGAAAGGTCTGTAAAAAGAGATGAGCAACTTTTTCATATCCAGCCTGGGCCTTCCAATTACATTTTCCAAATCTCCCAACCCGGGTGGGACAGTCTTGATGGACGAAATGGTCTCCTCTGTTTCTGTGCACTATGTTATAACAGTAAGTGGACTCCAACTGCTCCTGTCTAGCAGGCTAGAGGAATTGAATGGAACACAGAAATGTGGGACTGAGGTGCAGGAATGGGTCATTCGAGAATTTGAGGCTTCTCCACCAGGCATTAAGATTGTGGCTGATCAGATTGTGGTCTCAGCCCCATCTTCCTCTCTGTGTCCCATTATCCGTGACTCACTTCTCTGTCAAATCTTTAACTAACTCAGATGTGAATACTTTCAATCAGAGAAGCACCACAAGCTTCTAGCAAAGAGAATTCCCATTCGAATGGCACTTTTGGAATTTTTCCTCATATCGCTGTGAGAATAAGAGAGTCATACAGAGTGTAATCAGATCATTTTGCCCAAATTGTCCTTGCCAATCAAGCAGCTTAATCCCACTTGCCACCTCCCTCTGAACCATTCCTATTTATGTACCTATCCACATACATTACAAACGTGTAATTGTACCCGCTTTCACCACTTCCTCTGACAGTACACCCACCAGCCTCTGTATTAAAAAGTTTCCCCTCAGGTCCCTTCTAAGTCTTTGCCCTGTCACCTTCACCCTATGCAGTCTAGTTCTGGACACCCCTCCACTGGGAAAAAGATCTTGCCTATTCAGACTGCCCATGCCCCTCAGGAGTTTTTAAACCTCTGTCATGTCACCATTCAGCCTCTGACAGGCCAGGGGAAAAAGCCTCATCCTGTTCATCATCTCCCTGTAGCTCAAACCCTCAGGTTCCAGGAAATCCTTGTAAAAATTTTCTGAAGCCTTTCAAGCTTAATAACATCCATCCTTTAGCAGAGTCAACTGACATGTACGCAGTATTCTTAAAGTGGCCTCACCTACGTCCTGTACAAGCGCAGCAGGCTATCCCAACTCCTGCACTCAATGTTCTGACCGATTAAGGCAAGCATGCCAACTACGTTCCTCAGCACTCTACCGACCTCAACTCCACTTTCAAGGAACTATGAATCTTCACCCGTACGTCTCTTTGATCAGCAACATTCCCCAGGGCATTACCCTACTTTAACTTACCAAAATGCAAAACCTCACAAATATCTAAAGTAAACTCCATCTGCCAGTCCTTGGCTCATTGATGTTCAAGGATCCCGTTATATTTTGAGATAATCTTCTTCACTGTCCACTGCACCACTTTGGTGATGTTATCTGTAAACTTTCTAACCATGCCTCTGATAAGTTTTTTTATATCCGTGGTGAAAAGCAGTGAGCTCAGCACTGATTCTTTGAGCACACCGCTGGCCACAGGTCTTCAGTCTGGAAAATAATCCACTACCTTCAATCCAATTTTGTATCCAATTGGCTAGTTTTTCTTAGATTACATATAATCTAATCTTAGTAATCTGTCGACAATGAGGTACCGTATTAAATGCCTTGCTGAAGTCTGTGTAAACAATGTACACCACAGTGTCTTCTTCAATCTTCTTTGACACCTCTGCATAATACTCAATCACATTAATTAAACATGATTTCCATCACACAAATCCATATTGACTACCCCTAATCAGTCGTTGTCTTTCTAAATAGATGTAAATCCTATCCCTCAGAATCCCCTCCAACGAACTCCTCGACACTGACGTTGGCTGATTGAGTCGATAATTCCCTGTGTTTCTTTTTTTGGATTATTGCTCCCTTTTCTAGCCCCACTCCTCCTCTGGTCACAAAAAATGATTATAACTAGGTTGGTGATATGGCCAATGATATAGTTCTCAGAGTGTGTCAGGGTCAGTGTTAGGAACAAGTTAGGCAGATTTATTTCGGGGAGAAAGTGAGGACTGCAGATGCTGGAGATCAGAGCTGAAAATGTGTTGCTGTAAAAATGCAGCAGGTCAGGCAGCATCCAAGGAGCAGGAGAATCGATGTTTCGAGAAGGGCTCATGCCCGAACCGTCGATGCTCCTGCTCTTTGGATGCTGCCTGACCTGCTGCGCTTTTCCAGCAACACATTTTCAGGCAGATTTATTTGATCTACTAAAAAAACTATGACGAAAACAAAGTTGCTCAAACTATGATGGAAAAAGGAATGACGAGAAGCTATTGCAAATATGTACATTGATATTTCTCTTTGAAAAATGCTGAGAATCACACACGCACACACAGACACACACACAAAGACAAACACGCATGTATTGTCGAGAACAAACTGAAAAGAAAAATATCTGCAAAGTTAACATGAAAGAACATTGTCCAAATATGATGTCAACTCATGACCAAAGGGAAAATGAGAGTTTGACCCAAATGCTGTTTTATTTGTAGTCATCAAGTCTTACAGCATGGAGAGAGGCAGAGAGGCTTTTTTGTCCAAACTCGTCCATTCTGACCCAAACATCCAACCACATTAACCTCATTTCCCAGCAATTGGCCCATCGCATTCTCCTTCTTTCCTGTCCATGTACTTGCCCAAATGCCGTTTAAATATCGTTAATATAAATGCTTCAACCACTTCCGTTGGCAGCTCATTCCTTTTGTGTACCACTCTCTGTGTGAAACAGTTCCCACCAGTTTCCCCTTTATTCTATCCCCTCTCACCTTAAACTGATGCCCTCTCCTCCTCGATTCCCCAACTCTAGGAATCAAAAGGCTGGATCCATTCACCCTATCCATGTAAACTTCTATAAGATCCCTCTCAGTCTTCTATTCTCGAAATAAAAAGGCCTCACTTGTCCAACCTCTCCCTATAATTCATACTGTTGAGTTCTGGTAACATTTTTGTAAATTCCGTCTGCACACATTCCAAATTAAAAACATCCTTCTCATCGCAATGTGACTAAAACTGAACACAGCACTACAAGTGCAGCCTCACCAACATCCTGAATAACTTCAACCTTACTTCCCAACTGCTCTCCTCCATGTCCTGACCGATGCTTGCTAGTGTGGCAAAACCTTCTTCATTACCATGTCTAAATATAACCCCACTTTCATAGAACGGTGGACCTAAACTCCATGGTCCCTCTGCTCAACTACACTCCTTAAGGTCCTACCAATCACCACGAAACTCCTACCTTGATCTAACGTTGCCAAAATATTACTTGGCCCACTTCTCCAGTTTGATCAAGGCCCTGCTGCAATTTCTGATATACTTCCTCACTGTCCGCGATATCACCTCTTTTAGTGTCATCTTAAAGTTTCCTAATCATGCCTTGTACATTCGCAAGAACATCATTGTTACAGATAACAAACAACAATGGGCCCAGCACTGACCCCTGAGGCACTTCATGTGTCACAGGCCTCCAATCCAAGAGCATCCTTTCACTAGTATCCATTGCTTACTACCATGAAGCCAATTGTGTGTCCAATTTGCCAGCTCCCTCTGGATTCCATGCGACTCTAACCTTCCAGACCAGCCTCTTAATAGTAACCTTGTCAAAGGCCTTACTGAAAACTCTACAGACTACGTCTACCGCCCTACCCTCATCAACATTCCTCGTCATTTCATCAATGAACTCAAACTAATTTGAAAGACATGATCTCCCACTCACAAAGCCATGCAATATTTCCAGACTAAAAAGAGCTATTAATAATAATTATTAAAATTAATAATAACAAACTAATAAACAATAATAAGATGACATTTTCAATGGATAATAAACTATCCATGGTATGTGATATTGGAACGTGCATCATGGTTGAAGGGCAGAATAGATTTTGTCCCTGTGTCATTGAACTGTATTGAAAAAAGCAAGGGTGGCATGGTGGTTCAGTGGCGAGTACTGCTGCCTCATAGTGCCATGGATCCGGGTTTGGTTCCAGCTTCGGGTGACTCTCTGTGTGGAGTTTGCACATTCTCACTGTGTTTGTGTGTTTCCTCTGGATGCTCCATTTTCCTTCCACAATCCAAAGATGGAAAGCACAGGTGAATTGGCCATGCTAAGTTACCCATAGTGTTATGTGCATTCGTCAGTGGTAAATATAGGTGTGGTCTTGTTGGGCCAAATATCCTGTTTCCATAATGTAGGGAATCTGTCAAAAATGCTATGTCTAAACAAACCTTATATTTCCAAATGCATGTATATCTCATCCCTCAGAGACTTCTCAAGTTACCTCGCTACCACAGATGTTAGGTTTCCTAGTCTTTAGATTCCAGATTTTTCTTTGCTACCCTTCTTGAATAATGGCACAACATTTGCTAATCTCCAATGTTCTGGAACCTAAACTGTAGCTAACGATGATACAAAAATATCAACCAGGGTCCCTGTAGTTTCTTCTGTAGCCTCTTGTAGTGTTCTTGGATGCATCTGTTTATGACCAAGAGATTTATCAACCTTCATACATTCTAATGCATCCAACACGTCTTCTCCTGTGATATTGACTCATCCCAAGATAAAACTATGACCTTTGGTCACCTCCCAAATCTTCATGTATTTCTCCACGGTTAAGGTAGAAGAGAAATATTCATTGAGAATCTCACACATATCCTATGGTTCTAGACATGCATGTCCACTTTGGACCTTGTGGTGTCATATTCCCATTTAGCTATTCCTCTTACTTTAATATCCGGAAAGAACCTTTTTGGATTCACCATAATCTTCTCAGCCAAAGCTATCTTGTGCCCCCTTTTGGCCTTCCTGATCTCCTTCTTCAGTAAATTACTGTATCCCCTGTATACCTCCAGGGATTCCCTCGATCCCAGTTGCCTTGACCTGAGCCACGCCTCCTTTTTGCTGGTCAAAGCCTCAATATCTCCTGACATCCATGCTTCCCTCTTCCTGCGAACCTTGCCCTTTACCCTCACAGGAACATATAGACCTTGAACTCTAGACGTTTCACTTTTGAAGGCCTCCCACTTGCAGGAGGTCCCTTCGCCTGTAAACAAACTCCTCCAAACAATCCCTACAAGCTCCTGTCTAATTCCATCAAAATTTGCCTTGTCTCAATTTAGTACTTGAACACGTGAACCTGTTTTGTACTTTTTCATAACTATTTTAAAATTACTATAACAATGGTCACTAATCCCAGAGTGCTCCCCCATTGTCACTACAGTCACCTGTCCTGCCTTAGTTCTGAGAGTAGGTCACGTTTTGACATTTCCCCAGTTGCACCCTCTACACACTGCTTGAGGAAACTTTTCTGAACACATTTAATAGATGCACCCCGTCTCAGTCCTTAATTCTATGTCATTTCCAGACTATGTTTGGAAAATTAAAATCTCCTACTAATGCAATCCCATTGGCCCTGCAAGTCTCCCCAATTGCTCTACATATTTTTGTTCCGCTAATTAATCGTTTCCTATTTGGGGACTTATGGAACAACACAAATAATATCACCATTCCCTTCTTATTTCTAAGCTCCTTCACAAATCCACACTGGATGTTCCTTCAGTTATTTTATCTCTGATTACTGCTGTGATACTCACCTTAATCAAAAATGAAACTCCCCTTCCCCTCCTTCCTACATCTCTGAGCCGCATAAAGCAACTTTACCCTGGTACATTAGGCTGCCAATCTTGTCCCTCCCTTAGCCATGTTTCTGTAAAGGCTATAATATCCCAGTTCCACGTACATATCCACGCCCTGGGTTCATCGGTCTTATCTGTCAGCCATGTCGCATTGAAACAATTGCAATTTAATCCAACAGGCATTTCTTGCTACTGTCGTGTTCCAGCCTGACCTGTCTCATCACTTTACTGTTTCTGATTACTGTAGCTCCTTCCAGCCTCGCACTTGCCTCCCTGCTGTTCAGGATCCCAGCCCTCACTCACCCCAGCCAAACGAGTTGAAATCCGGCCTTGCAGCACTAGCAAACCTGCTGGCCATGATTTTGGTCCCCTCCCAGTTCAAGTACAAGCCGCCCTTCCTGAACAGGTCACCTCTGCCCCAAAAAAGATCCCAGTGACCCAAATATCTCTGCCCTCTGCACCAATTCTGTCGTCACACATTCATCTGCCATATCCTCCGGTTCTTACCCTCACTAGCACAGAGCCCTGAAAGTAAACCAGATATTACCCACTGTCGTGGTCCAGTCTTCTACCCTTTTTCCTAGCTCTATATAATCACTCTGCAGGATCTCATCACTATTTCTACACATGTCATTTCTACTAATGTGCACAAAGACGTCTGGCTGCTCCCCGAACCGGTGAGAACGTTCTGCAGCCGCCCCGAGACATCCTGAACCCTGACACGTATGCACCATCCTGGATTCCTATTTGCAGCCACAGAATCTCTTGCCTGTTCCCCACACTATGGAGTCTGAATAATTCCTTCTGAGGTTATTCTGCTCGTACAACCTTCTGACAATGGGATTTGGTTGAATTGCATTGCTTCAAGGAATTGGGAAATTCTAATGAATCCTCGTCAGGAATTCTCTATGAGTGGGAAAGACGACTAGGCTTTCAATTTCATTCTAACACATTGCTGAGTTGAGCGACAGGAAACAGAAAGAGAGCAATAGACTGTTCCTTCACAGATAGACTACATTTTTCCATCTGTAAGTTAAATTAGTAACATTATCAGACCCCAAACTGGGCTGTGTGAGCTTTCCTTGAACATTGTCCGAACTATATGATTCCATCACATTCTCGATTCCAGCATTATTGCTGCTGTCGTACACAGAATCAATTCATTAACATTAAGTGACCCTACTTGTTTTGAATATGTGCTAGTATGTGCCTGCATAATGTAAAAATCAGCGTTTCGTTTCTTCATAATATCTGTGCTAAAATGAGAATGTTAAACAATGCTTAAACAAATACAGAAATTGCTGGAAAAGCTCGGCCTGTCTGACATCGTATATGAAGAGAAATCAGAGTTCAATTTGTCGGTCCAATGACCTTTCCTTTGAACATGTCGAATTCTTAAGTTACTTCCCCAGTGTTATTCTCCCACACAAGAAGAAATAACCATCCTTAATCACCAAATACACTCTTCTCAAAAACTTATATGGTCAATAAAACATCTCTCATTCGCAAGCTGAACTGTTAATTCTTCATAACGGAATGCCTTCATCCCAAGAACGAGTAAAGGGCAACATCTTTAAAACGTTTCTAAACCTTTTATTTTTCAGTTTAGCCAATCATAACTACATATAGTGCATCAGATGTGATCTTAGCAATGCCCTGCACTAATGTAAAAAAAACATGGCTTAGATCATACCTAACACTCTGGCACGAAACAGAATCATTCCATTTCCCTTCCAAATCACTTGCAACATCTTCAGGGTAATTTGATGTGATTCATGTACGAAGAACACAAATCCCTCTGTAACACTGAGTTCTGCATTCTCCCTGCATTTAAATAATTTTCTGCTGTTTGGTCTTTTCCACGAAACAAAAAGTTCCCATCGCCTACATTGCACTGTTTTGTTTTTGCTGAAGGTTTGCTCACAGCTGTCTTCTGACTGTATGCCATTGCAGATGCGCTGGATTCCCCCTCTCTGTATCCCATTGCAGACGCGCTGCCGTCCCCCCTGTCTGTATCCCATTGTAGACTCTCTGCCGCCCACTGTCTGTATCCCATTGCAGATGCTCAGCCCTCCCCCGTCTGTATCCTAATGCAGATGCTCTGCCCTCCCCGTCTGTATCCCATTGCAGACTCTCTGCCCTCCCCCTGTATGTGTCCCATCGCAGACGCTCTGCCCCTCGCCTGTCTGTACCTCATTGCAGACGGTCTACTAACCCCTGTCTGTATCCCATTGCAGACACTCTGCCATCCCCTGTCTGTCTCTCATTGCAGACGCTATGCCCTCCAATGCCTGTATCCCATTGCAGACCATCTGCCCTCCCCTGTCTGTCTCCCATTGTAGACGCTATGCCCTCCAACATCTATATCCAATTGCAGACGCTCTGCCCTCCTCGGCTGTGTTGACAGGAAACAATGAGTAGGAACAAATGGATGTTTTTCAGTATGGAAGGCTCATGAGGCATCTCAATGATTGGTGCTGAGTCGCCAGATATTCACAATACATCTCAAACATCTCGTTGAGGGAATCAAATGCAAAGTTTCCAATTCTGCTGACGGAACTAGGATGTTGGAAAGTGAGGAGGATGTGAAAAAACTTTAAGGTGATTGAAACAAATGGAGTGAATGAGTAAACATGTGACAGATGAAGAGCAGTGTGGATAGGTGTGATGTTGTCTTCTTTGTTGGGAAACACTAAAATGCCAGCCAACTATTTGAAAAGGGAGTGGTTGAGAACTGCAGTTTTCTTTTGTTATTGTTTGGACAAACCTCTGAGTTCCTTGCAGGGCAGAGAGGTCTGAAGACAGAGCGAACACTGGGAATACATTGGCACACAGACCAGTTTACGCAGACCCACCGAGTGGGGAGCTGTAACATTGAAAAGGATCTGGGGAATCCCTGTACACCAGTCACTGAAAGCAATATTGCAGGAGCAGAAAGCAGTCAGGAACATAAATGGGGTGTTGACCCTCATTTCAGGGGGACTTGAGTCCAGGAGTAAGGGTGTCTCAGTACAGCTGTTCAGGATTTTGGTGAGACTTTTACTCGAACATTGTGCAGTACTGTGTGCAGTTTTGGTCTCCGTACCTAATAAAGTACAAACCTTAAATTGAGGGAGTGCAGCGAAGGATGACCAGACTGATCTCTGGGTTGACAGACTTTTTGTGGGAGCAGAGCTTGGGGCGACTGAGCCAGTATTCCATGGAGTTTAGGAAAATGAGTGGAGATCGCACAGGAATATATAAAACTCTGACAGGGTTAGATAGATTGGACACAGTGATGATAATACACCTGGCTGGGACGTCTAAAAGAAGGGGCCACAGTATTAGGTGCAGACAGGTCATATTGCATTTTTATAAGAATAATTGTCTGCACTCAGAGACTGGTGAACTTCGGAATTTTCTCTCACATTAGGCTGTGGAAGATAAGGCACTAAAGACTAATAAGGATGTCCAAACACCGAAAGGATGGGAGACAGAGTAGGAGTACGGTGTAGAAATAAAGGGTCAGCCATCATTATATTGAATTGGATAGCAAACTCGACAGACCAAAGGGACTACCGCAGTTCCTATTTTATAGCTTCACAAGGTTAATCACATTATGGAATGTGTACAGTGTGTGGGGAAAGTGCATTGAGGAGATGTTCAGACATTAACTAAAATGGGGCAGGCTCAATGTGCTGTATGGCCTATTCCATTCCCGATGTTTCTGTGCTGTCTGTGGGAACGCTCTGTAAATGTTGTCACAAGTTCGCATATGTTAGGAAGGAGGTCTCGGCAGGGTCAACAGGACTCTGCTTCCCGTTCCCTTATCCATATTGAGGCTGGGGCTGGGTGTTCTGTCCGGTTTTATACTTTAAGACCTCGGAGAGGTTTGATACAATAGAGTGTCTTGCTTGGCCTTTTCAGAGACCATTGTAGATTTGATCACATCTCTCTGTGTCCGGTGTCACGTTTAGGCAGACCAGGAAACAAAGGAGATTCACTTCCTGAAAGTACATTGGAAAAGCAAATTGTTGTTTACAAACTACATTGACTTCAAGGTCACTGTTACTGACACCAGATTTGAGATCTCGATATCTTATTAATTGTTTTTAACTTCCACCAGCTGCCAGAGCATTAGTCTGGTCTGGATTATTAATCCAGTGACATTTCCACGGCAGCATCATCTCCACATGGGAACCTATTGGAAACCACACTGCACAAGTTATGTCTGTGCCGCTTGACAGCTCTGTCAAAAAGAACTCCCAATTTGTCTATCGTGATGAGACTGAGGGGGTTGTAATTGGTCAGATTATAATTATTCCCCTCTTATAAAATGGACATAGCGGAGTTATTTTCCACATTGCCAGGGTGGTGTCAGAGTTAGAGTTAGAAGAAAACAGCTTCCCCAGGGACACGGCTTGTTGTGCAGCACAAGTCTTCAGTCCTAATGCAGGAATGGGGTCAGAGCCCATTGCCTTTGTCGTATCTGCTGTGTTCAGCTGTTTCTTCATGTCACGTGCAGCGAATCAAATTAGTTGAAGACTGGCATTTGTGATTCTGTGGGCATCATGATGACAGTGAGTTGAATCATCCACTCAACACCGCTGGCTAGGATAGTACAGATACTATTTCCTTGTTTTTTACACTGATGTGCAGAGCTGATGCATTGATAGAATGGGAATAATTGTGGAGCCCACTCCACCAGTTAGTTGCTTCATCATCTATCACGATTTTTGGCCGGATGTGGCAGGCTGCAGAGGTTTCATCTGGGTGTATTGATCTTGTGACAATTTCTCTCTCTCGATCATAAGATTTGGTTTAATTTGGGTTTGATAGGATTCATTGTCGCATGTATCTAAGTAGAGTGACACTGTTTGTTTATATACAGCTCTGGCAGATCATAGTGAGAGTTGGAGCTGCCTTTTTTTAGGGACATGGAGTGGCGGAAATGTAGACGTCTACTTCAGCTGTCTGTTTCTGAAGAGCCACAAAATAGACAGAAATTAAATTAATTGCTTCAGCATTAGTGAAAGAAGTACCTTTGAGAAGGAAATAATTCCAAGGCAAAAGAAAGGATAATCTGATTCGCAAGATTCTGAAACATGTCAACCTAGTGATAAAGAAAGTTCATGTATTGAAAAAAATGATCATTTGTAACAGAACACAGATGAAATAATGAAATTATAGCATAAAAACTTTGAAGAATCACGAGAAAAGGTAACATATTCTGATTTCAGTCAGGATTCTTTTCATCCACAAAACCAGCTACTCAGGTTATCTTTCAGAAGGGAGCTGCGCCTTTGAAACTATTTAAAATAGTAATAAGTTCGAGTTAAATATTTGGTAAATAATCATGGACACAGATTTCAATTATAAAACCTTAAAGAGATGCCTGGCATGTCTTGTCTAATTCGCTAGGAAAAATATTAACAGTAGAAATAATAATAATATTACGATTTTCGTATCAGAATCAACTTTTTAATGTAAAACGTGATAACGGAATTTGTTGGCCTATATACATACGGTGTCAGGAAACCACTCTGCACACATTGGACAAAAACTGACCTGTACAAAGTTATTGAACTGTAGCGTTTCCAGTCAATATATGGAAAGATAAATTCTTTCATAACAACTAATCTGTTACTTTCGCTCCTATCCAGTATCATCTTTGTAATCCTTTCCTCTACATCTCTGGAACTTTTCAGAGGGCAATAGAGACCTGTCAACAGGGTGACCTCTCCGTTTTTGTTTCTAACCTCTTCCCATGCTACCTCAGTACACGAGTCCTTATCAAGCATCCTTTCTACCAACGTAATGCTGTCTTTGATTTTCAATGCCACCCCACCCTCCGTCACCCCAAACCCCACCCTGCCCCACTTTTAGTACCTTCCTTGTTCTGAATGAAGCATCTAAACCCTGGAGCCTCCAACGATCAGTCCTGTCCCCGCTCTGTCCATTTCTCCAAAATGGCCACAACATCAAGCTATACAACTGAACAATTTGGAAACAGGGTGTGATTGGTGGGATGTTAAACGCGGGTGAGTAGGATAGATCAGAAGGGAGATAGACAGGAACAAACAGAAAATGGAAGTTTTATTTAGAAATTCTCACGGACTGCAAGGCCTTTATCTATTGCTATACGGTTTAAGCACTGCGCGGATACTGGCTGTGGTCCCAGATCATTTATCGCCAACAATATCACAGAGCTGAGTTGCTGACAGTTAAACAGAGTCCAAAAGGCCAAGTGTTTTTTTTTTCTACAGTGAGAAGGTGATTTAATTTAAATAGACTGGGTGAACAACAGCAGGAACTGAGAACCCCCTCAGTACTGAGATAATGCGCCAGACAATTTCAATGAGGTGGATCACTGACATAGGGGAAATCAGCATCTCAGCTGTGGGCCAAATAATGATTGATATAGACTGCAGAGCACTTCCGTGATTTTGTAATACACATTTCAACTTATATAGCTCAATATCATGAGTGTATCTTTTTTTTGTACTTCCCATAGTTTAGTACGGACAGAAAATAATTTTGTCCTCGTATTTTGTGTTCAATAAACAAATTGCACTCCTCATTCCTCACTTTAGATGTATCCTTGAATCTTTTCTTCATATGAGCTATAAAGAGTAATATTCCAACACTGATGATTGAGGAATATTATTGCCCCTCCCTCCTGTCTGAACTGCCATGTCCCCCAATTCTCTCTGTTTTCTGTCTTCTCCACAATGCCATAGCCACACTCTAATTGAAGTCCAGTAAATGACATTTCATCACAGTTCACTAACATCGATCACATCAATAGCACAGGCCTCATCTGACTCTCTCTGAACCTGGAATAACAATCTGAATTGCATTTGTCACGTTCAATTCTCTGTTAACATAACCATGCCATTTGTCTGTTACAACCCCACGTTTCTCAGACACACATTCCCTTCAGATCATAAACTATAAAAATTGTCTCAATGTTTAATTGAAATTATGATGTTTGATCAATAGCTCCAGGATGTATAATCAGAGATGCATGTTTACGTTCTGATGAACTTATAGCATTACTCCTGCATCCAAGACAGATTGAATGATTACACTCATTTGATCTACCAGCCTCAAGATTTGTTCCATCAGTCACCCTCACATAGCCCATCCAGAAAATGACAATTTGAATCATTGTTTTGAATTTGAACAAAACAATATTGAATTGAAAGGCGTTGGCTGGAGCTATTTGTTCAGTGACTGTGATTGATGTCATTCTCCGTGGATCCGAGATGTGTCACTGGAGGGTTTGCCCCTTCTATTAATTAAGGACTCGGTTCAATGTGTTATCCCAGTATGGGCGGGAGCATCATCGACTGGACTAACAGGGATCAGTAGCTCGAGAGACGGAGGAGGAGAGATCAGAATCTGAGAACATTAGACTGGGACGTTCAAAAAAATGGATCAAAATGTGAGAATCTTCGACTGGAATATTGCAACAGACAGGAGTTTATACTTGGGTCTTTCCTACCTTTCTCAGCCTTGGATATCATTAGCATCACGGATCGAAGATATCCTTTGGATTATTCAAGGAGGTTACTATCCGATCCTCGCTATAGTTGGTGTTCCTGGTAAGTCATTCCATCTGACCATTAAACTGAGTTGAACTGAATTGCTGTTCATATTCAAATTTTAAAATTTGGAAGTCATCATTTTCAGACCCAGTCAAAAAATTATTCCTTACTGATTAAAACTAGCAAATTACTGCCCACAACTTACTCAACAATACGCGAGGAGAAACCAGACTGTTCTGAAACTCCATGATCTTTTTTCTCCATTCATATTCACATTTCTACATATTCTCCCACTCACCAATCCTTCCCAGGACCACTATCAGGATATTTCAGTCACATTCTCAGCCTCAATGCAACTGCTGAATAATCCATCATTTGTGCCTTTAGTAAATCCAGATTTAACCGTTTCGAGTCCCTTCTAACTATGCTTACGTCACAACATATTTGCACTTGAGATGGGTAATTTGTCCTCTCCACAGAATCTGTCAGATGGACAGACAGTGCATGGTGGTCAAGTCATTGACTCATCATCAAGCGGCACACAATAATAATCTTTTTGTGTCTCATGAAGGAAGTTGATGGAATGCAAATGAAATCATCACCACTTGTTTTAAACAGAAGCCTATCTGTTTGCCTCATGTCCTGCAGAGAAGGCAATGGGTTATTCTTCCATGTTCATGTCTCTGTGTGACAGCTAACCCACATCAATGTGGTTTACCCTTTATTATCCTGTGCAACAGCTGAATCAGCCACTCAGTTCAAGATCAGCATAATATGCTGGCCTGACCAGGACTGCACACATCCCATGAGAGCAGAACAACAGGAAAGGTAGCTCCCTTCCTCTGCCTGATTTCCCTGTTCCTGCAAGTAATTTCCATTCAGGTAGGTGACCATTCCCTGGTTCAAGTGAATTCTTTCTGATTGAGTCTCCCTCTGAACGTGATATACATCTCCATCGGCACCTCTGGTGATGACTGACGCAAAGATGTAAGAAACTTCAAAATGCCATGTCATTCGCAGTGTAGTGAGAAGGAATGGCTTTTTTATACCACAGGAAAGAAGCTGAGACAGCTAAGTGAGGGAACAGAATTAGTGTGATCAACCCTAGAGTGTTGTTGAGACAGTATTTATGGTATTGTGCACAGATTTTCTCTCCTTTATAAGGAATAATCCTCTTGGCAGAAAGAGTGTAATGGAGATTCACTAGACTCATTGTTGGGATGATTGTACCATCGGGAGTGTCTGAGGGTTAATCTGTAGCACTTTGAAGGAATAAGGGGTGATTGCATTGAACCTTAAGTGGATGGACAGTCACTCATTATATTCCAAACAGAACTAATACGGTGATAAGTTCCATGTTTTCTTTACTTAGTTTACATGATTCTCGATGGCTTAAAAGACTCTGAGAACGTCCCTCTCACTCCACTCGACTCCCCATTTCGATTGAGAGAGAGAGGGCCAGTCTTGAACTAAACTTTTCCAACATTAATACAGTGTATTTGGTGTGTGATCATACATAGAACTTCACGTTATCCACCATCCCGACAGGAGCCACAATACCTCCACTCTAAAACAGTTAACTATCCCCACCAGCTTCTGACACCCACGGAGAACATGGGTCTGTCTTCCTGGAGATGTAAGATGCCTCCTTGAGGCTTGGCACAAAACATTTGGCTTCCTTCCTCACTGCCGGCAAAACATGTTACAGTATAATGTGTCCCACAGGCAATGGAGCCACGAGGAACATCGTGTGCCATCTCTGAGTGCAGTATCTGCTCCATTTGTTTTCCAGGATGGAGCATCAGTGACACCCTCCTATTCCTGTGTAAGTGTCTCGAGGGGTGAATGGTCTCTCCTGGTTCTATAGAACAGGTTTAGGGGTCTTACTGGACTCTGAATGTTCCTGTTTAACAGCTCAATGTACTGACTAGATGCCTCCTCTTCCTGTGGAACAGGCAGGAGGATTAAATGGGCTGTCCCTCTTCTTGTTCAGTCATTTCGATGGGCTGAATGGTTTCCACATATCCATGTAACCAGCTTGAGATGCTGAATGAGCTCCTCTTTTTAACTGTGGAAATGTGCAGTGTCTGGCCGTGCTGTTACATGAATGTTACCGACACTTTAACAGCACAAACCTGAATGTTGTTTGGTTCTTGCTGAATATAGACACAGACCGGTTCAGGAGCTGAGGGGGGACAAATTGTTCTGAATATTGTGTGATCTTCAGTGATCACCCTGCTTCTGATCTTGAGATAGATGGGGAGCACCGGGAATGGGGACATACAGGCGTTGAAGATGTTTGTGCTGAGCAAGTTAATTTGAGGATTTCCTGAAGAGATGTCCCGGGACTGAAAGGATTGTCGGCCACCGACCACAAACATCTTCCTTTATGCTCTGAAAGACCCCAACCAGTGGGGAAGGTTAGACCTGATTCTCATTAAGCTCAAATAAGTAGGTGGTCCCGATAACATCCTCAGCCAACTACCGCCTTGATCTCAAGGCCATTCACTCTTTCCTGAGCCCCTGTGTTCACCACTTGTTCATATCAATAGGTGATGGTGTATGTGTAGAGAGTGTTTTCCTCTCACAGAGGGTAATCAATGTCAGGAATTATCTGGACTAGTGAGTAAGGGGAGCTACATCACTGAAAGTATTTAAAGAGGTGGTACATGAATCTTTGACCTGTCAAACAGTTCAGGATTGTGAATATCTGGCCATTAAGGAGGAGGTAATGCTAACAGTAGGTCAGTCATGATTGTATACAATGGCTTGACTGGCCGAATTAACTATTCCTGTTCCTTTTGTTTTCATTTTCTGTAATTTCAAAGTAAACGGCTGCAATTTTCCTGGATGTACTGTTATTGCATGTTATAATCAGAGAGAGCAAAGCATTTTTGAGTCATCTCTGAGTGAGGCTCTACCATGCACTTTGATCTGATTAAGGTCTCAGCAGCACTTTTCTGTCAGTGTATCATTTCCCTACATTCATTTGTCTTTCAAATGTCTTACATAGACAATTTTGAACACATGGAAATATCCAGGCATAACAATCTTCTGTGGAAGGGAATTCACACCTTACCAACCCTTTGAGAATCTCTTGTTTGTGTTCTGACCAATGTTGGAGGGTCACTCATGTCTTTTCCCCACTCCTCTATTGGTGAAAGCAAATTTTAAATGTAACCAGTTGAATGCTGTGTCCAATGATATCGGTATCAGACTGGGTAATTTTCTAGAAAGATCTGGGACACATAAAGTTGAACTGTGAACAAATGGTTAAATGATAGTGTCCCAAATTTTTTTTTCTGACTTTGAACTTATTCTGCTCACAGAAATGTGTGGGAATGCGGATTTCTTCCTGGAACAGTTGGATTTGGCTGAATTCCCTTTTCTTCGAGCTGTGAATCCTCATCAGGAATCCTCTAGGAGTGGTAAAGATGACTCAGGATTTTTCTGCTCTCATGCCTTGTTTTCAGGCAGAACACAGTAAGAGAGAGAGAGAGAGAGAGAGAGAGACCAATTGGCTGCTGCTTCTGAAGCAAGTAATATTTTTCTCCGTCTCTGTGTAGAAAAATACAAGAATGTCAACTGAAAACCAAACTGGACCATGTGCACCTCCATGTACATTCTCTGGAATGGATGATAATAGACTGTATGTTGTATGCAGCATCATTGCTGTTGTTGTGCACAGTGCCTTTCATTAGCAAAAGAAAATAATGTGCCCGTTTTATGATTTGATGAGATGTTTATATGCATCTGCATAATTTTTAAAAATCGGTTGATATCTTCATAATATTTGTGTTAATACCAATGCATCTCATTCAAAAAATATTATCTAGCTTTCGTCTTCTTAACCAAGAGAAAATATGTATCCAGCTGAAAGACTTCTCTGAAAATCGTGGTTCAATAAGATTTCTCATCTGAGGTCCAAACAGATAATTCCCGATAACAAAAGGCCTTCATTTCAGGAATGAGTAAAAGGAAGCATCTTTGAACATCTTTGAAAGGAATTGTATCCGGTTTTATTTTTAGTTTAGAGGATGAAAACTGCCCCCAGTGTACCTGATGTGGTCTCAGAAATGCCCTGTACAGATACAGTGAAATATTGCTAATTAAATCAAATACCCGTTGCCACAAACAGCATCATTCCACTTGCCTTCCGAATCGCTTGCTGCATCTGCAGATAGACTTAATATGATTCAAGTACCAGGAATATGAAAAACATCTGCACCACAGAGTTCTGCAATCTCTCTCCATTTAAATTGTTCCTGACTGCAATAGACAACTCACATTATATTGTTTCTGCTGAGGGTATCCTCACTAACCTTCCTTGTCTACATCATAATGCAGATTCACTACCTCCATTTGAAGATCTATTGAATGATCATTCTGGTGCACAAGGTAGTTCAGCTTTGATCCATTCAGTCCCTTCATCCAGATATTTTACATAGATTATTGATCATTGATGACCCTGCAGTGATCTCTGAGTCAAAACTAGTTACAGTTTTGTTTAAAAAATTATATATCTCTACTATTTCCTGTTAGTGACAGCATCCCTGTTCCTGTGCAGCAATTCAGGCGGGTTGAATGGCCTCGTTCTGGGCTGTGTAATGTACTCAACGAGCTGAATTACTTCATCCTATATTCCTGTGTAATTCTTTGTAGGGATAGAATGTTCTCCTCCCGTCTCATTGTAACGATACAGTCTGGCTGAATGGAATGGTCGTCTACCCTGTAATCGCGTTGAGAGGTGGATTGAGGGAACAACCCACGGGGTAGGGACAGCAGTATATCTTTTAACGGCCGGGAGCATGGATTGAGGGAACAACACATGGAGTAGGGGCAGCAGTATATTCCTGTAACAGTCGGGAGGATGGATTGATGGAACAACACATTGGAAAGGGGCAGCAGTTGGCCATTTGATGACACCATTCAGAATGCTCATGGCTGATCCGAGTGTGTCTGACCATCCGTCTCCTGTCTGTTCCCAATAAACATTGACTCTCCTGTCCAGCAAAGATCAGTCAAGCTCAAACTAAAATACCCTAATTAACCGAGTCTTCACTGCTCCCTGAGGATGGGGACACCACTGACAGCACAACAGTGAAGGGGAAGGGACATCCTTCTTCCACTGTGGGACACATTTTTTTAAAAACTGTGTTAACCTCATGTCAAATCACTGCCCCATTTCTAATATAGTGTTACAATAACTAGGAATCGACATTAACCATTCTGCCCTCCAATCTTTTCCCACATTACCACTGACTCTTTCCAATCAAACATGATGCTGCTGCTGTCTCAGGAAGAGCATTAAAAAAGGAGCAGAATTAGCCCTATCGAGTCTGAAATACCATTCAGTCTTTTCTAATATGTTCCACAACATCAGTCTCCTACCTTCTCCCTAGAATCTTTGATCTCCTTATAAATAAAAAAAGTGTTTATTTGTGACTTAATGTGCATTTATATGTGTGTGTGTCCATGTGCTTGTTATTGTTTTGTATTTGCGTGACTATGTCTGTCTGTGTATCAGCCCGTGTGTTTCTATCTGTGTTTGTGTCTATTTGTGTGTGACGATATATGTCTTTGTGTGCTTCTATGTGTGTGCATGCTTATCTCCTTGTATGCATTGTGCATGCTAGTATATTGGGGTATTTACCAATACTTCTCTGTAATTCAATGCCTGCATCTCTGTGCAATGGGATATCTGTTCTTCTGCGAGTGAGAGAGATGAGTTTGGAACTGACAGTAGGTTTGAATTGAGAATTGTTCTTAACAGAATATTGCTCCTTACTCGGTTGGTGGGACGTGGATGTTTCACAATCTCCACACAAGGCCTCCTGGTCCTCTCCGGCTCTCTCCAGGATCCTCCCCACATATCATGGTAGGGGGATGAGGGAACGGATATCCGGCACTCCACGACTCGGCTTAGCCCTTTCTGTCCTATTCCAGGCTGTTTCTCCTGGAATGGGAGAAAGGGAGAGAATGAGTGAGGGTGGGAGTGGATGTGCCTGCTGTTAGTGCTGGGGTAGGTGAGGCTTATGCCCGAATCGTCGACTCTCCTGTTCCTTGGATGCTGCCTGACCTGCTGCGCTTTTCCAGCAACACATTTTGAGCTCTGATCTACAGCATCTGCAAGCATCATTTTCTCCCAGGTGAGGTGTGACATGATGAGGTGGCCGGAGGGCGTTTGTCCATAGTGTTGTATGAATGTAATGCTATTAATGTGCGGGGCTATTGCATCAGGGACAGAGAATGTGGGGGAGGAAGGTACTGAATTCAACAGAGGGAATGGTCGCGCTTGAGCCTTATTTGGAGGTAGAGCGTGAGCCTTGGTTGAGGGTAGGTGCTGTAACAGATATACAGTGAGTGTGAGGGAGCAGTGAGAATATACGGTGACACTTATTCTGACAGAGCGAAATGGATGTTGATGCTTGTCCTGTATTGCTGGACATGTCTTCAGATCATCTCAGCATCGAGGTGAGCCTCCCCGAATGCCTTATCCAAGTCTATCGCTAGTAACGACAGAGGCTCTGTCCATCAGATTCCACAGAATCAGTTTGGGTGGATCTTACAAATAGCAAAGAGAAACAAACTTGTTGTGTTATATATCTGAACCAAAACTGTCGCGCAAATGTTTTGCATCATATGCTCTGGAAATTAGATATGCAACTATATGCAAAGGGAAGCTATGACATACTGATATTATCGCTCGGCTCTTAACCTAGAGACCCATGTAATGTTCTGGGGACATGGATTCAAATCCTGCCATGGCAGATTGTGGAATTTGAATTCAATAAGTATCTGGTATCGAGAGTTTATGATGATCAGAAATCCATTGTTGATTTTTGGAAAAACTCATCTGGTTCACTAATGTCCTTTAGTGAAGGAAACTGGCTGTTCTTACCTGGTCTGGCCTGCACGTCACTCCAGGTCCAAGACAACACTGTTAATTCTTAACTGCCGTCTGACATGACCAGCAAATACTGGTTATCCAATGAAGCCCCCATCCTGTGAATCAGTAACAAATACTCGTGGGTTCTGCAGTAATAATAGATGGTGTCAAGTTGAATCGAAACTGAGTAACTAAGTGACAGCTAATGTTGTGAAAAATAAATTCCATAAGCGTATATCAGGTAGGTTGAAGGGTATGTTGTGAACCAAACTAGAGGTAGATTATTTCGGATTTGGTGCTGTGTGATACTAATCAAGGATGATCAGCCATGATTATATTGAATGGTGGTGCAGGCTCGAAGGCCAGAATGGCCTACGCCTGCACCTATTGTTTATTGTGTGTTCGGAAGGACTAATTACTAACCTTGCTCTGAAGCAGCTTTGGAGGAATAGTGACATTAATATGTTGTATTTTACACGGCGTCTGCATTCAATATGGAATGGTTGAGCATTCTGGAACATCATGGAAGCCCAGAGGCTAGAGTGTCAAGTTCGCTCCAGTGAATTGGGGAAGTACAATATAAAATTCAGCAGGAGAACAATGGTTGTTAGACTCATAGAGTCTTACAGCACGGAGACAGGCCATTCGGCCCAAACTTGTGCATTCCGAACAAAATATTTCCCTGTTTCCTTCTAATCCTTTCCTACCTGTGTGCTTGTCCAAATGTTTTATCAAATTTTGTGAATGTACCCGCCTTAACCACTTCTGCTGGTAGCTCGTCCCATATGCATACCACTCTGTGTGTAAAAGAAATTGCCCCTCAGGCTCCATTTTACCCTTTCCTCTCTGACCTTAACTTGATGCCCTCTAGTCCGTGGTTGCCCAATCCTGGGGGAAAAAAAACTGAGTGCATTCACTCTATCACTGCCTCTCATAATCTTTTACACTACTGTCAGATCCCCTTCAGCCTCATACATTCTAAAGTGAAAACTCCAAGCTTGTTCAACCTCTCACTATAACTCAGACCATTGAGTCTTGGCAAAATCCTTGTAAACTTCTTCTGCACTCTTTCCAGTTTAATAACATCCTTCCTAGAGCAAAGTGAACAAAACTGAACATGACGTGACAAGTATGGACTCGCCAACATCTTGTATAACTACAACATAACTCCCTAATTTCGATATTCAGTGCTCTAACTGATGAAGGCCAGTGAGTCAAATGCCTTTTTCAGTGCCTTGTCTACCTGGGACTCCACTTACAGTGAACTGTGAACCTGAATTCCAGTGTCACTCTGTTCCACTGCACTCCTTAAGACCCGGCCATTCACCATGAAACTCCTGCCTTGATTTGACTTTCTAAAATGCAAGAACTTACACTTATCTGAATTAAACTCCATTTGCCATTTCTCGGCCCACTTCCTCACCTAATCAATGTACTGCTGTAATTTCTGAAATTTCTGATAACCTTCCTCACTCTTCACGATTCCACCTATTTTAGTGTCACCTTGAAACTTAAAAATCATGCCTGTACATGCTCAGCTAAATCATACATATGCGTGTGTGTGTATATATATGTGTGTGTTTTTTATATATATATATATATATATATATATATATAGTCCCAGCACCGACCCCTGAGGCATTCCATTAATCACAGGCCTCCAGTCCGACAAGCATCCTTCCACGATTACCCTCTTCTTCCTATCATCAAGCCAATTTTGGACCTAATTTGCCAGCTTCCCCTCAATTCCATGCGATCTAAACTTCCAGAGGAGCGTACCATGTAGAACCTGATTGAAGGCCTCACTGAAATCCATATAGACTAAATATACAAACATGCCCTTGTCAAAGTTACTGGTCATATTATCAAAGCCGTCTAACAAACTTGTGAGCCATAATCCCTCATTCGCATGGCCCTGTCTTTCCAAATGCATGTATATCTTCTCCCTCAGAATCTTCTCAAGTAACTTACGTGCTACAGATTTTAGGTTTACTGGTCTATAGTTCCCTGGTATATCTTTGTAGCCCTTCTTGGATAACGGCACAGCATTCGCAACCCTCCAGTCCTCCAGGACATCACCCGTTGGCTACCAATGATGCAAATGTACCAACCAGGGCCCCCGCTATGTCTTTCCTGTCCTGCAGTGTTCCTGAATATATATGGTCAGGACCAGGAGATTTATAGAAATACTACAACGTCGGAAAAATATGTTTATTTATTTCGGGTAGAACACCCAAGAGTGAGAAAATGAGTTAACAATGATTAGCATAATAAATTAAAGATTATTTTAAGCACATGAAGTGACTTCAGAAGAATTCCAGACATTGTGGAATCCTGAGAATTCTCAGAAATCTACGATCCAGAAAAGGAGGGCCAAGAAACGGGTCAGGTAATCAAAAAGCGAACATGCACACAAACAAATAGGAACATAAAGACTGCATAAATCTATGATGTATATTTCAAAGGAAAGAGAAAAGCATAGTCAAACGTGGAAATCTGCAATCAGGAGAGACGAGCTTATTATGGATAACAGGGAAATGGCCAAGCAAATAACCAGATACCTTGCATCTGTCTTCATGGAGGAAGATCCAGAAAATCACCCAGAAATACGACATCTTCATATAGGACTTGTGGATCGAAAGATATAAAGTCAATTTATATCAGTAACAAGGCATTACTTGAACATGCAGCTGGATTAAGCATTGCTAACTTTGACAAGCCAGATGTACTTCATACCAAAATCTTCAGAAATAAACCACTAATAGAAGTATTAGTTGCACTGTCAATGACTGTGTTCTATTTCTCACTGAATTGTGCATAGTCTGGAAGCCGTTGAAGATAATTGGACATCAGTAAACTTGAACAAAGCACTATAGATGAACGGTAGTGATTCAAGCATCTGCAAAGGGAAGAAGAGATAGTGTGGAGGACTGCAAACCAATTAACTCGACATTTGTGGGGAAACTGTTGAAATGTATTATATAGGATGTGACATTCGTTATTTAGAAGTTAAGAGTAACATTGGCGAGAATCAGTACGCATTTCTGAAAGGGAAATCATACTTGACAAGCTTTGGAATTGTTTGAAGTTGATTCTTACAGCATAGATAATGGGGAACCAGTACAATTGGCATATTTTACAATATTAGAAGGCTTTCTATAAGAACTCACACAATGAGTTCGTAAATGCAATGAATGTGAAAGTTATTTGGAGGAATATATGCAAGTGGTAAGTTAAAGTTTGGATTGCTTTGCTTTAAGGGATTCAGAATACAGATGTAAAGACATGTTGAGGCAGTTTAATGGTGAGTACTATGCCTGGAACATTGAGTACATTTTTGGTGACCAAATCTGAGAAAGAATATACTGACGACAGAGGAAGTTCAATGGACATTTTCCAGATTAATCCCACAGATGGTGAGATTGCCTGATGAGGAAACTCGGTCTGTGTTCTCTGGTGTTTCAAACAATGAGAGATTGGTCACTGTGAAATATATAAAAGTCACAAAACATGTGACAAGTTGGAAATTAAAAGGTTGTTTCTCCGGCTGTCTAATCCACATTCAAGGGAAATAATGGCAGGGTAAAGGACAAACCAATTAAGGCTGCAATAAGGAGGAAATTCTGCACACGTAGGGGACTCACTCACACGGGGCATGGAAACCTGCTGGCAGCGCAAGTTAGGGTGAATTTCCAAATATTCCACAAGTGTGTCCAGCAGAATCAGAATAACCAGGGAACAGGTCGGACTCATTAGTGACTTGCCAAATTGCATCCAAATGAAGTTTAGTCGTAGGACACAGAAGGTGGTGGTAGTCGGCTGCTTGTGTGAACTGAGACCAGTATCCAATGGTATACCACAGGGTTCAGTGCTGTGTCCGTCATTGTTTGTGATTCGGAGGTGCTGGTGTTGGACTAGGTGGACAATCCTAAAACTCGCATAACACCAGATTATAGTCCAACAGGTTTATTCGGCGGCACTAGGTTTCGAAGCGCTGCTTCTTCATCAAAGCGCACAATCACCTGATGAAGAAGTAGCGGTTCGAAAGGTAGTGCCTCCGAACAAACATTTTGGACTCTAACCTGATGTTGTGTGATTTTCAACTTAAATATTTATGATACTCGTAAATGATGTAGCTGTGAATATGGACGAGAGGTGGGGAGTGTGATAAGTATGTTTGTGTTTGATACGCAGATTGGCTGGTTGGTTGGCAGTGAGGAGGAAGGCGCAAAGTTACGGGAGTCTACAGGTGGAATGGTCAGTTGGGAATTCAATGGCAGGTGGAATTCAACCCTGTTAAATATGAGGTGATACACTTTGGAAGAAAGAACCAGACAGGGGAGGACTCAATGAATGGCAGCACACTAGGAAGGTCAGAGGGTGCTTCTACTCACATCCCTGAATGTGATGGACAGGTTAATACACAATTTGGGAAAGCATCGGGGGCTGTAAACATAACATTGCTTCATTGAGCCACAGACTATAAGAGCTATGCAGAACTTTGGTGAGGCCAAGATGGAATACAAAATGTAGTTCTGGAAACCACATTACAGGAAGGATGTGAGTGCACAGGAGGGGGTGCAGAGGAGATTCACCAGGATGTTCCCTGGGATGGAGCATATCAGCTATGGAGAGAAGCTGGATAAGCTTTGGTTGTTTAGATTGGAGGAGAGGAGGCTGGAGGGTGGGGGGGGGTGCGTGATTCAGAAGCATAGGATTACAGGGTGTATGGACAGCTGTTATTCCTTTTAGTCAAATGGCCACACCTTTAAAGTGAAGGGTTTGCGGTTCAGTGAGGATTTGAGGATTGCTTTTCACCCAGTCTGTTGGTGTCTGAAATACAATTCTTGAGTGGGGAGTTGTCATGGTAATCTCAAAACCATTAGATAATACATAGTAGTGCACTTGAAATGCCTTAAGATTTACAGCTACAGGTATTGTGTCAGAAAGTGGGTCTAGTGTAGACCGTGCTGTATTTCTGATAGTACGCAGTCTTTGCTTCTGTGATTGTATGGTTGTGGAAGGCCAATCACTGAGTACCTTAAGATAGGAATTGATAGGTTTCTGAAGAATACATTAACAAAGTTGATAAGACAGAACTTGTAATATTATATGACAATATGCTAATGGTAAAATTAAGAGAAAGAAATTTGCAGGACCGGGAAATAGCAGAACTGTGGACCAAACACTTCGGTTATGCCTCCACAGGGGAATGCAAAACAAAAAAGAAAACTTCCTAGCAATACTATGGATCTTTAGTCTGGTGAGAAAAAGGGAATATAATCAAGTTAGCAACTAAACAGTTTAGACAAAGTATTGGACCGACATTAATGGGCATAGACAAAAGTCAACAGAGATTTACGAAAGGGGAATTATATTTGAAATAAGTGGCATTTATCAAAATTATGGAGAAGCTATCAATGCACTTCAAGTGGAATTTCAAAAGAATTTTGATAAAGCCCAAACCTATTGTGCGAAATGGAATCCTGTGGGACTGAGGATAATATATGGTCATGGTTTTAGAATGGGAGAGCTAGCAGGCAACACTGAGTAGGAATAAAACATTTTTTTTTTAAATGGAAGGCTAGTAGGAAATAGCAAGGATCGTGGCTTGGCCCCCAATTATTCCCAATACATATCATATCTTTGGTTGAGGGCCTCACATGCAATATTCCCGACTCTGCTGACAGCACTGAACGTGGGTGGGTGAGGGGGGTGCAAAAAAGCTCCAAAGTGACTGAGAAAAGTGAAATTACTCGGAAAATACGTGGCAGATGGAGACCATCGGGAGAGATGAGACGCTGTGCACATTGATGGGAACAATAAAACGGCAGGCTCCCATTTGGAAAGGGCGTGGTTGAAAAATGTTGCTCAATAAAGGAACTTTAGCTGCATTTTTGTTTATTTCTGCGCAGCCCTCTCGGTACATATATGGCAATGAGTTCTGAAGCCGGAAGTCAATACTGGGAATGGCATTGGCACGCTGACCAGTGTATATAGACCCAGCAAGTGGGGAACTATGATATTGAAATGAATCTGGATCTCCCTGTACACCAGTCACTGAAAGCAATATTTCAGGAGCTGAAAGCAGGTAGGAAGATAAATGGTGTTTTCACCTTCATTTCAGGAGAATTGAGTATAGGAGTAAGAATATCTTACTGCAGCTGTACAGTGAGACCCCATCTCGAACATTGTACAGTATTGTGTGCAGGTTTGATCACCTTATCCAATAAAGGACAAACCTGACATTGAGGGAGAGCAGTGAAGGATGGCCAGACTGATCTCTGGGATGACAGGCTTGTTGTGGGAGCAGAGTTTGGGGCGACTGGGCTTGTATTCCATGCCGTTTAGGAAAATGAGTGGTGATCAAAGTGAAATATATAAAACTCTGACAGGGCGAGACAGATTGCAAGCAGGGATGGCAATTCCCTGTCGTGGACGTTTAAAACAAGGGGCCACAGTATTAGGTACAGAGAGGCCACTTTGCATTGAGATGAGAATAAATGTCGGCACTCAGAGACCGGCGAACCAGGGGTACTCTTTCCCAGATCAGGCTGTGGAAACCAAGGCGCTGAATATAAATAAGGATTTCTGGAAATTATAGGGATAGGGAGAGAGCAGGAGTATCGTGTGAAGATAGATCAGCTATCAATCCAGGTTGTTCTCCAATGGCGCAGCAGCTGTGTTCCTTTGCAACACAGTGTTGTAGAAAATCGTGCAGTATTAATAATGGGGTCTATGGGAAAAAAGGGTAATGGACGAACCCCCAAAAATATCAGTCAAGCCAAAAATTAACTTTAGTCTAGTACATACACTAGCACAGTCTAAAATACATCTTTAAATCACATATTGTAATAAAATTGTCCTCTAAATGTAACATTTTCAAACTACAGTCACTGTCTACAGCAGTGTACCATACACCACACTCTTCTCCAGAAAGTGCGTGGGGCTGACTGAACACGTGATGCCGATGGGGAAATTCCAGTTCTCCACAAGATTCTCCCACAGTTTGAAATAAAGTTCTTTCTAAATGTAGACTACAATTCCCGGTTTCAGGCTCAGTTTCAAGGCTTCCAGAGCGGATTGTATTCCTGTTTTACCTGAACACATTGATTGTATATTTTGCAGCTAGAGGATCCTGAGGCTGGATTTTGCTGTTCAGCTTGTTCCCGGCAAGGAATTGCGTCACAGTGAATGAGAGTTCACCTCATGGATAAAGTTTCATGTATCACAGTGCGGCCAAATTGTATTTAATCAACACGCGTTATCAGAGAACTGCCTGTATATTGAATGGAGGAGCAAAATTGATGGACTGAAGGAACTACAGCAGTTCTCATTTTATATTTCACAATGTTTAAACATTTTAAGGCATATGAATATTGTATGTATAAAACTGCATGAAGGAGATGTTAGGCCATTAACTAGCACAGGGATAGCTCAATGTGTTGTGTGACGTACTCATTTCCCGATGATCCTGTGCAACCTGTGGAAAAACTCTGCAAATGTCACAAATGGTCAGATGTTAGGAAGGAAGTCTCTGCATGGTCAACAGGACTATGTTTCCCGTTCCCTTTTCCGACACCAAGGTTGGGGCCGGGTGTTCTCTCCGGGTATATCCTTTAAGAACTCGGAGCATTTGATACAATTGAGTTTCTTGTTTGGCTGTTTCAGAGACCATTGAAGAATTTATCACATGTTTGTATGTCTGGCGTCACTTTTAGGCCAGACAAGGAAAGCACGGGAGTTTCACTTCCTCAAAGTACATTGGATAAGGAGATAGATGTTTACAACCAACATTGGACACAAGATCACTGTTACGGACACCAGATTTTAGATCTCGATATGTTAATAATTGTTTTTATTATTCCACCAGTTGCCAAGCATTAGCCTGGTCTGTATTCGTAATCCAATTACAATTCCACTACAGCACTATCTCCACATGGGGACCTATCGGAAACTACACTAAGCTGGTGATTAATGTGCTGCTTGATAACTCTGTTAAAAAAAAAACTCCCACAACCTTGACTGTCGTGATGGGACTGATGAGATGCTAATTGGTCAGATTGTATTTATTCCCCTCTTAGGGAACTGGTCATAGCTGAGTAATTTTTCACATTGTCAGGGAGATGTGAGAGTTGGAACTGGAATGAAACAGCTTCCGCAGGGACACGGCTTGTTGTGCAGCACAAGTCTTCAGTCCTATTGCAGGAATTGGGTCAGGGCCCATTGCCTTTGTCGTATCTACTGTGTTCAGCTGTTTCTTCATGTCATCTGCAGCGAATCGAATTGGTTGAAGACTTTCATCTGTGATTCTGTGAGCATCATGATAGGGTGAAGTGGATCATCCACTCAACATGTCTGGCTGAGGATAGTGCAGCCACCACATACTTGACTTTTCGACTGATGCACAGGACTGTTCGATTATTTGGATGGGGATATTTGTGCAGTCCTCTCCTCCAGTAAATTGTTTAATGGTCCATCGACATTTATGCTTGGATTTGGCAGGATGACAGAGCTTTGATCAGGTTTGCTAGTCGTGGGATCATTTCTGCCTCTGTACCAGATGTTAGTTCTGCTGATTCGAATGTAACCAGTCAACTGCGGTAGCTTTAATGGGTTGTCATCAGATGGTACTGACCCTGACATGTTCACCAACACTCATCACTGAACCATAGATCTGCGTGATGTTCATAGTGGACTGAGAGATTACCCTGAGTGGAAGGTTACAGATTGTCATTGAATACAATTCTGTTTATGCTTCTGCTGTGACCTACAGCATCAGATGATAACCCAGTTTAAGCTGCAATATCTACAATTCAATTCCACTGACTGTCCCCCAGTTCACACCGAGACCCATTCACCCAACAGAACTGTATTCACTGACCTACTCTGGTTTCTGATGCGTCAACCCTTTCATTTTCATATTCTCATTCTGTTGAAATTCTTTCCTTGGTGTCAGGCCTCCAATTTGTTACTATAACTCAATCAATTTAAGGTAGTAATCTGAATCTTTTCCCTTCAGTAATGCCATCTTCTGTATTTGAAGTGAATGTGTTTCCCTCTGTTTTTCTCCCTGACCATGATTCAGAGCTCTGCAGTGTCAGTGATGCCAGCATTATGCAGTTTCAGAGTCAAGGAACTTGTCACCATGCGTTATTGTTCAGTTCCCAGTGTACGGCGCTCCATGTTGGACAGAATATTTGGGCATCTTTTACATATGTCGTTGGAAATTGTTCAAAAACAGAAATCGCTGAAAAAATTGCTGAAGATGTTGCAGCATTTTCTGGTGTGAATGCAGATATAAACTTGCAGGTCCATTGAACCTTCGACAAAGCTTCCTGTCTCTCCAGCAATTTTTGGTATTTTTATTTACAGTATCGATCGTTATTTGTTTAATTGAATTTTTTTTCTGTGCCCCTATTCATTTCTGGATAAACTCAGCAGGTCTGTCAGCATCTGCAGAGACAGAGAAACAGAATTAGTGTTTCGAGTCTAGTGTGACACTTCTTCAGAATTGAAAATGATTGGAAAATGTGGTTTTAATCCATAGCCAGAGATGGGGAATGGGTGACAGGGAAAAATGGGTGTTACAAAAGATAAAAGAAGAGTATGTAAAACGGGTTTTAAATTAAGATGTAACTGGGGGAAAAGGGGTTCTCTCTATTGAGTGCAAGATAAGGAAGACACAAGCACACAAGGCCATAGGGAGACCAGGAGGGGGCATTTTGACAATATGGTATTATATAGATCTGCCATAGATACGTTTTCATTGTCGAGATCATCACCCCCTTTAGACAAATAAATGCAGGTGCTTGACGTCTTATTGGCACTCGTAAGTGTTTCATGTTGCCTCAGTATTGTAATATGGAGAAAGACAAATAACAGGATTGAGTTTGGGCTGAGTATTATTTTACTGTCATGTTTAATATAGTTTCAAATTTGCAGTACTTATCTTTAAATGTATGTTCTTGAAGTTAGTATCAGATGGAGTGTAGAAGGTTGTGGGGCTGACATTCCATAAGTTTATGAAATCATAAGAGGTATGGATCGGGTGAATATCCAAGGGTTTTTCCACAGGATGGGAGAGTTCGGCCATGGAAGGCATAGGTTTAATTTGAAAGGGGGAACATTTACAAGGGGCTCAGGGGCAATGACTTTACACAGAGGGTTGTGTGGAAATGGAATAAGCTGCCAGAGGAAGAGTGGTAAATCCATGTACAGCTCCAACATTTGAAACTCATTTGGACAAACATATGAATGGGAAACATTTAGAGGCATATGGGCCAAACGAAAGCAGATGGGGCTAGTATAGTTTGGAAAACCTGGCCAGCATGGACATTGAGGAAAGCTTCACGCAGAGTCAGTGTGGTTTGGTGAAAGGGAAGTTATATTTTGCCCTGTAAGATCATGCAAAGTTTTTTTTCGAGATGCCTGAAAATGTAACAAGCGGATTTGATCTGGGGGATATCTGATAGACAAGAGGCTTTCCAAAACTTTTCCGCAGGGTATGATCAAATAAAAGATCTTACTCAAGCCAGAAGATCGTATGATGACGGATGAGGTATTAACATGTGATGGTGATTGGTTAACACATCGAAATGGGAGAGTCAGGATGAGTGGATCTTTATGATAAATGTTTATCTGCTGGAGTACCACAGCTATGAATCCGATGGCATCAGTTATTGACAATCTATACTGACAGTCTGAAAGAAGGCGTTGTGTGCAATATACAGCCGAGTTTGTCGATGAAACTGAGAATCAAAAGGCAGGCTGTTTTTTTTTAACGGAGAGGACTCCCATTCAAGGAGCAGTACAGAGGGATTGGAGGGTTCCTGTGTATGAAACATAACGTCAGCATGCTGATGCAGCAATAGTTACTTGCTGATGCAGCAATAGTTAGTTGGGACATTAGGCGGCTTCCTGGAATAAAAAGGTTGAGTTATTGAGAACCTCTATAATGGTGAGGTGATTATTCATTGGGGGTTAAGTGAATGAGGAGAGATACTGCTGAAATATACAAGACACAGAAAGGGCTTGAGAAGGCAGATATTGAGAAGTTGTTTCCATTCCTGGGCAGATTCTCGCACTTCAGGATATAGGTACCGAATAAGGAGTATCGATTTCAATCTGAGATGCCAAGTGATGTCTTCTCTCCGAAGGTAGTGAATGTCGGGAATTCCCTGACCCAGAGAGGTGTGGAGGGATACAAGGAGTCGGTAAGAAAGTGGAGGTGAGCCCTGGAGTAGATCAGCCATGTTCTTATTAAATGACAGGGATAGCCTGATGGGCCGAATGGCCTACTCTTGTTCCTATTTATTAATTTCACATGTTATGCTTTTGGAAAGTAAATGGGTCTTTTCCTGGAAGTTGTGTTGTACAATGTTGCAGTCAGGGAGAGCAGATGATGTGTTTGAGTTAACCCCGTGTGCGGTATGGGGATGTATTCCCAGCGAATCTGGGCCTGTAACATGACCAACATCTGGAGCCGAAGTTACAGAGAGGGGAAGCCTGGAAAGAGGGATTGGGGGTGGGGGTCGGTTCCTGACTCAGCCTGGATTTTCCAAGTACATTTCCATAACAACACCTCACCATCGGAGTGGCCTCGATCTTCCCCTCTGTATCAGGTCCGAAGGGCTGGATGGAACATCAGAACACAGGGCTGAGGGATATGAGCGAGCCAATCGGCCCTTGGACACTACTCCACTAGTAAATAAGTTCATCTCATTGTGGTCCCAACTACACTTCTCTCTCCATGCGCCATTATCCCTGATTCACCTGTCTATGGGCAATCAGGTGAAACCAAGCTCAATATAATATAAAGATTCAGCCATCCCAAACTTCTGGGAAAGAGAATTCCCGCTTGAATGAAATCCGACTTGGTGAATTTCTCCTAATTCCTGCTCTGACTGAGGTTGGAGGGTGTCACTGTTTCTTTATCTAGTCCCACTCCTCCACTGCTCCCAACAAATTTTAAATGTGACCAGGTTGGTGATATGGCCAATGATAAAGGTCTCAGACTGGGTCAGGTTCAGTGACAGGAGCAAGTCAGGCAGATTTCTTTAGTCAGCCACAATTAACTAATAGAACAAACGGGTGTGCAAGGTGGATCTGTGATTAGCACTGCTACATCCCATCACCATGGAGCTGGGTTCAATTCCAAACTCGGACGACGCTCTGTGTGGGGTTTCCTCACAATGCTCCAATTTCCCCCCACAGTCCAAAGATATGCAACTTACAGTGGATTGGCCATGATACATTTCCCATAGTGTCCAAGGATGGGTAGGTTAGTCATGGGAAATGCAGAGTTACATGGATAGTGAAGGGCAGGCAATTCTGGGGGGATGCTCTTTGGACGGTCAGTGTGGACTTAATGGATGGGATATGCTGCTTCCACACTGAAGATATTCTTTAAAAATGACTATAAATTTGGACTATACCCAGTAGGTATCTATTTGATCCACTCTCCTCTCGGTCTTGTATGTTTCAATAAGATCACCTGTGTTTCCAAGAGTGACCTGTTAAACCCTTCGTAATATCAGGTACTCATTCCTGGAATACGTGAAGTGAAACATCTCCGAACTGCTTCCAATATGATCATATCCTTCCTCAGATAAGGAGACAAAGAAAAATTAATCTCACACTCAGAGCTTGTGTTTTATTTTTGTTTTCTCAGTGTTGTGGGTCTTAGTAACTCTCTTCCACACAAATCATTGAAGGCAAAGATATTGAATATTTTTGACGCACAGACAGAAGGTTCATAAATAACAATGGAGTCGAGGATTATCGGGGATTGGCCCGAATGTACGATTTGTGGAAAATGTACAGTAGTACCAAATGACACGGCTCCAGAACATCCAGGAATATCATTCAAACCTGATGGAATGATGATGGAAGCTCAATGTATATTCGGATGGCTTTAATTCATGAGAGCTTCAGGATTATTGTGTTTCAGGGCTTTTCAGTGGCGGTGATTCAGAAAAGAAAATATTGTGATGACGTCAAGAGAAGAGTAATGGAACTCAGGTTTCAGTATTCTTTATGGTACCCAACGGAGCTTCGTATTGCTTTGAATGGATCAATGAACTTGTCTGACTCTCCAGAGAAAGCAAAAACTTTGTGGACATTTTAAAGTAAGCAGGATGTTGAGATAATCATGTTTCTCTCTTAAAGAAATTTTGTTGGATTTTTCTAGTATGAACCAGTGTTAAATTATAGTCGGGGATTGGTAGAATACTCACTTTTAACTTCTTCATACTATTACTACACTTTTTCTCTTTCCTCTTTCTTTTCTTGTGTCTGGGGTGTGGCTCAAGTTGGAGCGAGTTACAAATGTGGTTGTGATGACTAAGTGCCCATCTATTAATTGTTATTAATTGCCCTGGATGCCATATTGGAAGCGGGCAGAAGATAAAGTTTTGTGACATGTAAGCGTCCCCATTGGGCGGGGTGGGGGGGTGGCAGTTGAGAAAACTCTATCAAGTGTCATTGGTACATTGGATTTTGTTTCTTTTTTTAATGTTTTTAGCTTTGGAAAGTTTTGAGAGCTTGTTAGTTGCAGTAGTTTTAGTTTGTACAGATTTAAGCTCAATGAGTCTTTTGTCATCAATGCTTAGCGATGTGTAATTTGATATGAAATTCTCTCGAGTTCAAATGTTGCTACAGTATGTTATGGATAATGATATGCTTAAACGGTGTACCTGGAACATTAAGGGGAGCCATCTGACATTCAGGAGGGAAAATGTGCTTTATCGTCTTACAAAAGAGAGAGTGAATGTTGTCCTATTGCAGGAGATGCACCTTGATTACAAGGAACGTTTGACGTTACAGCAGGGAGGGTTTGATCGGGTTTATTTCTCATGTTTTAATACTAAGAGTGGGGGAAAATCATAATGGATAGGAAGAATATTCCATTTAAATTACTAGATTATATTAAAAACCCATGGAAGGATCGTAATCCTCAAAGCCTTGAACTATGGGAATTAATTTGCATGTTTATTGCCACCCGGTGCACCCTCTCAAGCTCCTGGAAGATGCCTTTCCCAAATTAAGTTATCTGGCATCGTGGCACATTATTGTAGAAGGAAATTGCAACTGTCTTATGGCCCTACTGTGGACAGAATATCCAAAGGTCCCCCAACATCCTCGTTATAATGTAAGCAATTAGTGGATTTGTGTGCAGAACTAGAGCTGGTGGATGTCTGGAGGCAAATCTGCCTCACAAGTAGGGATTTTATTTTCTTCTTTAACCCGCAGAAATTGCACTCGAGGGTTGATCTCTTCCCCATCCCTGCAACAATCCTAGATTCGGTGGCAACCTGCGCAATTAGGAATATTATCCCAACATACCTGCCCCAGAAGTGGGATAGAAGTCACATAAGATTATGTTGTATGCAGATGGTCTTATGTTTTTGTCAAATCCCGCAATTTCGGTAGCTCACGTGATGCAATGCATTAATTCCCTTGTCACTTTTTCTGGCTTTAAGATTACTTTTACAAAGTTGGAGGCCGTGCCTATGGGAGATATTGGGGAAATACCTGATGTTGAGGGCAAATCCTGGTTTCCTTTTAAATGATCACGGGGGGGGGGAGTAGGGTGGGGAAGGACCCTATTTCGATATATTCATTACATGCGTCTTTGATCATTTATTTAACGTGAACTATGCCCATTTGTTTAACAAAATTAAACAAGACCTTCAAAGATGGGAGGCAAATCCAATATCCTGGCTAGATCACAAAGCTGTTCTTAAAATGAATGTCTTTCCTTATTTGCTATACCCCTTGTGAATGCTTCCTTTGATGTTTCCCAGACAAATATTTAAGAGACTTTATGGCTGGTTTATCTGTTTTATTTGGCACCATACGCGACTTTTTATCAAGCTAACCAGATTGCAACAACCCCACTGATTGTGGGGAGTAGATCGCCCAGATAAAAGCTATCAATTAAGATATTTTTTATCCCATGTTATTGCCCGGGACGCTGAGGACTCGGCATCAATACTGTGAGATATTGAAACCTCTCAGGCGAAGTGAACCCTGATTAGTCTGTTTTTCTTAGCTAAAGTGACAACATTTAAGAAGTATTGTCATAACCCAATAATTATCAATACTGTTAAAACATGAATGACAATGCATCAAATTGAGGGCAGTAAAGCCAAAACCATGTTTCTTACCCCTATAATTGGTATCCTGGGTTGTCATCCTGGGATAATAGATTCCAGGTTTAAACTGTGGGCAGCAAGGGGTGTGCCTTGCTTGAGTGATTTAGAATTAGTGGAATCCCTACAGTGTGGATACAAGCCCTTGGGTCCAGCAAGTCCACTTCGACCTTTTGAAGAGTAGCCCATCCAGAACCATTCCCCTACCATCCTATATTTACCCTGACTAATGCCCAAACCTACACATCCCTGAACACTATGGGTAACTAATCAATGGCTAATTCATCTAACCTGCACATCTTTGGACTGTGGGAGGAAACCCACACAGACACGGCGAGAATGTTAACTCCACACAGTCAGTCACCCAAGACCAGAACTAAAGCCGAGACCCTCGTGCTGTGAGGCAGCAGCGCTAACCACTGAGCCACCACGTGTTATTTGATGGAGAAACAGTGATATCATTTGATCAAATAACTCGTACGTACGGACTACCTCGTAGAAACTTCTTCTGTATTTTTTTCCAGATCAGATATTTGATTTTAAAAAAACACACTTTTAACAGGCTCTTACAGATCCGATAGAGGGAAGAGGTAGACTATTGCTCAGAATACACTCTCTGTCAGTACCCTTTATCATTAGTTGGAGAATATCCCCTCAGACAAGACTGTGCAGCTTTGTGATGTCTGCGAGAGAGAGTTCAGAACACTTCGGAGACATGGGAGGATATTTGTGAAAATGCTGAAAGGATTTTGATCTGTAATAGGACCCATTCCGTGCAGTTGAAAATTCTTCACAGTGTCTATCTGACCCTAGATTGTCTCTCAAAATGCAAAGTGGGATTACCTTCAGCATGTTCTAAATGCAGAAAGACTATAGGCACTCTTACTCATTGCTTGTGGTCCTGTTGCAGGCTTCATCTATATTTGAGCACTGTGGTAGGTGTGATAGAGTGGGTATTGAGGACTGAATTGGAGATGGACCTAGTTTCTGTTTTCCTGGTTCTGCCCAGGGTAGTTTTCACAGATGAACATGGGGAAAAATAAATATATTCTTACTTTCCGTACTTTCCATGTTAGGGAATATAGTCTGTTGGGTCGTCGTCAGCTCTTCATGGAGAATATCCCTTTCGAGTTTATCACTGGTATGGTGCACCAAAAAACAAAGATTTATATGAGGCATTGCAGCCCTTTTTGTATTACGGCAATACAGGGTTATCGGCCACTTCAAGAAGGGTTTTTATATAACCATGATGCTATTGACTAATGAATCTAATATCCAGCGATGAAGAACCATGAACATAAATAAATGTATCAGTTAATGCTCTTGATGAACGAGAGCTATCGTTTTGTTGTGCTGAGCTGTATTGTTTATTCATTATTTATTGTTTAGTTTTGGGTTTCTTCTGTCTGTGCAGTGTTTTAACTTATTTTGTAAGTACATGGAACTGGATGTATTTTTTCAGTTATTTGAGTTGTGTTGTTATTGACTTATTATAATATTAAAAATCTCTTTTTCAATAAAATATTTTTGAAAATTAAAATGCTAACATTGATAGAATAGAGTCACAAAGTACTCTCATCAGAGAGACCACTCATGTTGGTTTCTCCTGAGGATCACCACACCTCGGGTGATGGGGTGAGGTTGAGAGAGCGTCCCTTTCATGGTAACCTCTGTAGGTGTGGGGAACCGAGCCTGCACTGTTGGCCTCCCTCTGTATCACAAACCAGCCGTCTGTCCAACTGAATGGGAGAACTGTGTGACTTATACAGACAGAAACAGTCTCAGACAAAGGGTAAAAGAAACATTCATAACAAGTAAAGTGGAACAATTCAGGTCATGGTCAAGATGACGGCTGAGGGTAAAAACGGTCTTTGCTCGAAATTGTATTTTATAACAAGACGTGTTTAGAAGCTGTCTTTGTTTTAATACCATTAAGGTGAGTCAAGTGAAATAACCAGAATTATTAAGTGTGATTGGATATCTATAACCATAAGATAAGTGTAGATTTTTGTTTGGTCTGGGTGAAGCATGCTGACAGTTGCATGAAGGTATAAAGATGATGGAATATATTGTTAGGTAGCCGTAACCATGGGAAATGCCCTCAAACAGGCGCTTGAAAAAAATGGGGTAAAAGTGACTGAGTGTTGTTTGGCCAATGACAGGAACCTCGGGGGTTGAATGACTCAAAGTTCCCGTAACATGGAGCTGAGAAGACCATCAGTTCAGCGGGGACCTTATTAAATGCCAGAGCACGTTTGAAGGGCTGAATGGCCTCAGCATGGTTTGAATTTTATGTGATTTGAAAAACGTACTTCTCTACTCCTTCCTCTTATATGTTACACACTGGGAAACTGCCATTTTCCTGAAACTGGGAATTATTTGGAACATTATCTGGAACATTCCATAATCAGCATTCTCCAAAATATTCCATGATTGTGTGGGATGTTTTGCAAAGGCGAGAGATAGAGAGAGTGAGAGAAAGCGTTGCATGCAGTTATGAGAGTGGGGAACCATGAGTCTTTTTCGGGGGTAGGTGCGATCACAGATATACAGTGAGTGTTAGAGAGCAGAGAGAATACAGTGACACTTATCCTGAAAGAGCAGGGAAGGTTATTGATATTTGTCCTGTACTACTGGGCATTTCTTCACACCTCAGATACTGCACTGAGCTGGGCGGTGAACTCAGACCATGATTGGTGGGTTTAGTGGTGTGGCTCTTTCTAGCAAGAGAATGTTTTCTCTCTGTAGTAGCTCATCTAATACGCCCGCCGTGCTCCGTCAACAAACCATGCTGTAATTGCCCCTTATCTGCCAATCTGCCATTTCCCTGCCTTTGCTCTGTATCCATCTAATCCTGTCCTATCTGTGTATTTGTCCAAATGCCTTTTCAATGTTGTTATTGTACCCACTTCAATCACTTCCCCTGGCAGCTCAGTCCATATGCGTACCACACGCTGTGTAAAAAAGATGACCCTCAGGTTCCTTTTTATTTTTCCTCTCCAAACAAGAACGGATGTCCTCTCGTCTTCGATTCCCCAACCTTGCAAAAAAAGTATTCACCCCAGGCATGCATCTTATAATTTGATAAAATCTATACTTCCATAAGAACCACCTCAGTTTCCTACTCTGTAAAGAAATAAGTTCTAACCTGTCCAAATTCTTCCTATAACTCAACCCTTTAGCTCAGGAAACATCTAGTAAATTCCTTCTACATTATTTTTTGTTCATTAATATCCTTTCTAGAGCAAGGTGAACAAAACTGTACAGAATACTCCAACTGCAGCCTTACCAACTTTCTGTACAACTGCAACATAACGTCCCAACTTCTATACTCAATGCCCTGATGTAGGCCAGTGTGCCAACAGCCTTCCTCATGGTCCTGTGTACCTGTGACCCAAATATCAGATAACCGTGCACCTGATCTCCAACGTCGTTTTGTTCCACTACACTCCTTAAGTCCCTCTCAATCATCCTTAAACTCCTACCTGGATTTGACTTTCCAAAATGCAAGACGTCACACTTATCTATATTAAACTCCATTTGCTAATTCTCAGCCGACTTTCCCAGCTGGTCAAGGTATTGCTGCAATTTCTAATAATGTGCCTCTCTCTAAACGATGCCTCTAATTTTAGTGTCATCTGCAAACTTACTAAACTTGCGTTGTGCACTCTGATCCAAATCATTGATATAGATAACAAACAGCAATGGGCCCAGGACCGACCGCTGAGGCATGCCAATTGTCACAGGCTTCCAGTCCGACAAGTATACCTCCACCATAGCCGTTTGCTTCATAATTTCAAGCCAATTGTGTCGCCAATTTGCCAGTTCACCTTGGATTCTATGTGATATAATCTTCTAGAGTGGCCTACTATGTGGATCCTTATGAAAGGTCTTACTGAAATCGAAATAGAAGATCTCTACCACTGTGCCCTCCTCAAAGTTCCTGGTCACTTCCTCAAAAACCTCTAACAAACCTCGTAAGGCATGATCCGCCACGCACAAAACGAAGCTGACTGCTTCAAATCAAACTTTGTATTTCCAAATGCATGCACATGTTATCTTTCAGAAGCTTCTCATTTGGTTTAGCGAAAACAGGTGTGAAGCTTACTGCTCTATATTTCCTGGGCTTTTCTTTGCAGCCATTCTTGAATAAGGCACAACGTTTGCTACCGCCCAGTCTTCCGGGATCTTGGCGCTTAGGCTTTATCTCTCGCTTCTTGCAGTGGTCTTGGATGTATCAGGTCAGGACCAAGAGATTTGTCTGACGTTGTGCATTCTAATATGTCCAACAGAAACTCTACTGTGATATGGACAGTACCAAGATTTGACAACTAACTTCCTAAAAGTCACAGGTCTTCATGTCTTTCTTCATGGTAAACACAGAGGGGAAGTTGAGGAATTCACCAATCTCTTGAGGTTTTACACATGCATGCCTATTTTGGATTTTAAAGCATCCTATTCTTTCCCTAGTTGTTCTTTATCTTTACTATACTGAATTTGGATTCTCTCTAAATTTCTCAGCCAAGGCTATCCCATACTCCCTTTTCACCTTGCTGATTTCGTTCTTCACTAAACTCCTCTATCCCCTGTATACCTCCAGGGAATCCCTTGATCCGAGTTGCCTGAACCTGAGCCACGCCTCCATTTTTTCTGGTCAGAGCCTCAATATCTCTTGACATCCAGGGTTCTCTCTTCCAGTCTCACTTTGCCTTCACCCTCACAGGAAAATGGAAACATTGAACTTGAGCTCTCTCACTTTTAAAGCCCTCCTACTTGCCCGAAATCCTTTTACCTCGAAATAAACAACTCCAATCATCCCCTGCAATCCCCTGTCTAATTCCAACAACATACGCCTTGCCCCAATTTAGAAGTTGAATCTGTGGACCAATTTTGTCCCTCCCATAACTATTTTAAAATTAATACAACTCTAATCACTTTTCTCAAAATGCTCCTCCACTTTATCTCCTTCACCTATCCTGCCCTATTTCCCAACAGTAGGTCGAATTTGTCCCTTCCCGAGTAGGTTATTCTATATATTGATTGTGGAAACTTTCCTGAACACACTTAACGAATCACGTTCCATCTAAGTTCTTAACCATCTGGAAGTCCCAGTCTATGTTCGGAAAATTGAAATCATTACAATTGAAATTATTACAATCCTGTTACTCCTGCAACTCTCCCCAGTCTCCCTGTATATTTCTTCCTCTAATTCCCATTGTTGATTTGGAGGCTTATAGTGCAACCACTATAACATTACCATCCCCCTCTAACTACTTTGCACCATTTACAAAACCTCATTGGATATTATCTCAGTCATTTCAACTTTAAATACTGGTGTGATACTTGCCTTAATCAGTACTATTGGTATTTAAACTGTTTCCATTTATATCTCTCCATCGCAGTGATTTTCACATCATGGCAGCCCTTGTCAAGGCACAGTGGCGATATGGAGCTGTAAATGGATGGGAGCTGCACATCCTGTCACTTTCAGCATTGTTTACAAGTTTCCCCACACTGGGCAGCGATCTAACACAGTGTTACCGAACAATGTAACAGTCTGGGTTTATATATGAATGAACCAGTGCGGTCTGCACAGCTCCCAACTCTGGAAATTTAGCCCACGATTATAGATTGAGCATTGGTGTGGGCTGCACAGAATTCCATTCTAGACATTGCTGGGTTGCATTCAGCAGTACGCTAGCCGGATCTACACAGTGCTCCATCGTGAACATATAATGGATGGAGTGGTTATGTGAGTTGGATTGCGAATGTGAGAGAGCTAAACATCTGGCAATAGCTTTATTATTTGTTTTCATTCTTGTGATTGGACCCTGTGTCCCAGTCTCGAGCAGTTGAATGACTGCTTTCTGTTCCTGTGTCCCAGTCTCGAGTAGTTGAGTGATGGCCTTCTGTTCCTGTGTCCCAGTCTCTAACAGTTGAATAACTGCCTCCTGTTCCTGTGTCCCAGTCTCGAGCAGTTGAATGTCTCCCTCCTGTTCCTGTGTCCCAGTCTCGAACAGTCGAGTGACTCCCTCCTGTTCCTGTGTCCCAGTCTCAAGCGGTTGAGTGACACCCTCCTGTTCCTGTGTCCCAGTCTCAGGCAGTTGAGTGACTGCCTCCTGTTCCTGTGTCCCAGTCTCGAGCAGTTGAATGTCTCCCTCCTGTTCCTGTGTCCCAGTCTCGAACAGTTGAGTGACTGCCTCCTGTTCCTGTGTCCCAATCTCGAGCAGTTGAGTGACTCCCTCCTGTTCCTGTGTCCCAGTCTCGAACAGTTGAATGACTCTCTCCTGTTCCTGTGTCCCAGTCTTGAGCAGTTGAATGACTCCCTCCTGTTCCTGTGTCCCAGTCTCGAGCAGTTGAGTGACTCCCTCCTGTTCCTGTGTCCCAGTCTCGAGCAGTTGAGTGACTGCGTCGTGTTCCTGTGTCCCAGTCTCGAGCAGTTGAGTGACAGCCTCCTGTTGCTGTGTCCCAGTCTCGAGCAGTTGAGTGACTGTCGCTTAATCCAAGTTTTGTGAAAGTAGATGTCCTCCTCCTGCTCCAGAGTAACAGGCTCCAATAGCTCTGTGCTCAACTGCTGCTTCTGTGGAATGGAGTTGAGGGACTGAAGCCTCTTCACATTCTTTAACGCTTTTCTTGAGTAAAAGCCCTTCTCCTGGTTCTGTAAAACACCATCAAAATCTGAATGATTTATTTTTGTATTTGACTGTCAGTAATTGAGTAAACAAGCTGACTGACAGTATTCAGAAGCTGAATAACCTCCTTCTGTTCCCATGTTAAACACTCAAGAGTCAATAGTCTCTCAGAGATGTACAGCACGGAAAAAGATCCTGCGGTCTGGTCATCCATACAGACCAAATATCCTAAATTAATCTCGTTCCCCCTTGCCAGCAGTTGGCCCATCTCCCTCTAAACACTTCCCATGCGTGTATCCATCCAAATGCTATTTTAAAGGTGTAACTGTACCTGCCTCCACTACCTCTTTTGGCTGTTCAATCCATACACACAGAAGTGTCTGTGTGAAAATGTTGTTTTAGCGTCCCTTTTTAAATCTTTCTCCTCTCACCTTAAACCTTTGTTATCTATATTTGGACTCGTCTATCCTGTGAAAAGACATTGACTGTTTACCTTATCTATGATCCTCATGATTTTATAAACCACTTTAACGTCACCCCTCAGGCTCAATACTTGAAAACAGCCCCAGCCTATTCAAACTCTCCCTGTAACTGTAACCCTCCAACACCTGCAACATTCTTTTAAATCTCTTCTGCACCCTTTCAAGGTTGACAATATCTCCCCGACAGCAGGGAGACCAGAATTAAAGGCAATATTACAAAAGTGGCCAAATATCCTGTACAGATCCAACACGTCATGCAAATGCTTAGAGTCAAAGCACACACCAATAAAGGGAAGATCACCAAGTGCCTTCTTCACTATGTTGTCTACCTATTACGGCACTTTCAAGGAACTGAAAACCTGCACCATAAGGTGCCTCACAGGACAGCGATCTGGGTTTAATTCCATCCGTGAATGACTGTCTGTGTGGTGTTTGTACATTTTCCCCGTGTCTGTGTGAGTTTCCTCCGGGTACTATGTTTTCCTCTGACAGTATAAAGATATACAGGTAAGGGTAGATTGACCATCCTAAATTGTGCATGGTAGCCAGGGATGTGTGGGCGAGGTGGCTTAGCGATGGGAAATGCTGGCTCAGAGGGATAGGATAGGGGTTTGTCCAGTGGGAGACTGTTGAGAGGATCGGTGTGGACTCGATGGGTAGAATAGCCTGCTTCCTCACTGTAGGGATTCCATAATTTCTATGGAGTTATCCTTGATTGGCAACTTTCAACAGGACCCTACCTATATTTCATCCTCTGATATTTCTTGCCAAAATGCAACACCTCACATTTATCTAAAATAAACTCCATCTGCCACTCCTCAGCTCACCTAATCAACGTCTCATTATATTCTGAGACATTATTCTTCACTGTCGACGTTACCACCAAATTTGGAATTATCTACAAACTTACTGACCATACTTCACTTACGCAAGTACAAATGATTTGCATAAGCAACAAAAGATTCACTATTGATCTTTGTGGCACGCCACTAGTCACAGGTCTCCAAATTCAATGAACAAGTGTCCACTGTCACGCCCTATCTCCAATACTCAAGAAAAAGTTGGGCCTAAATGACGAGCTCTCCAGGATTCCCGGCAGTCTAACCTTGATAACTAGTCTACCATGTAGAACATTTTGGTTTTCTTACTGAATTGCATAAAGATAACATCCACTGTCCTGCCATCATCAATCATCTTCTTCACTTCCTCAAAAAATTCCACCCAGTCAGTGAGACGTGGTCCCAAATGTACAAAGCTCTCTTCAGTCCTTGTCTTTCCAAATGCATATACATCTTTTCCCTCAACACCCCCACCCCACCCCCCGCCAACAATTTAGTCCCCATTGACGTCAGACTCACCAATCTATAGTTAGCTGTATTTTCCTTACTTTCTTAAATAATGACACTATGTTAGCAGCCCTCCAGTCTTTTGACACCTCACCAGTGTAAATCAACAATACAGATATATCAGCAAAAGGGTGAACAAACTCTTTCCGAGCTTCCCACAAACTTCGGGGATACAACTGATCAGATCCCAGGGATTTGTTCACCTTTGTATGTTTTAAAATGTCCGATATCTCCTTGTAATATAGATACTATTTAAAATATATTTCTTCCTTCTCTCACTGTTGTAATCTCCTCTACATCAAATACTGAGGAGAAATACTTGTTTAGTGACCCTCCCATCTCCTATGGTTACGCACATAGGTAGCCTTACTGACCTGTAAGGTGCCCTATTCTCTCCCTAGTTAATATTTTGCCATTAAAGGACGTTACTGTTGCTTCAATGCCTCGTTAACCCTATTTCTAAAGCCATCTCATATCCATTTTTTTTTCTGGCTGGAGTTCCCCATTGACTATACACTTACTTCCCTGATACCCCTCTCGGGACTCACTTGATCTCAGCCCTGTTTACCTGACATATACCACTTTCCTTAACTTGACCAGAGCATCAATATATCTAGCCATCCAGCACTCCCTGCACCCACCAGCCCTGCCCATTTCACTAATAGGCACACGATGGCACTGGACTCTCTGACACCAAGTTTTAATCTCCTTGCATTTTCCAACCATCCCTTTACCTGCAAATAGGGTATCCTAATCAGCCTTTCACAGGGCTCACCTAACACTTTCAAAATTGACCTTATTCACAGTAGGAACTTTAATGTTTTCACCAGATCATTCCTGTTCCACAACTAGTTTGAAACTTATATTTATGTGTAACAGATTTGAAAGTTAAATAAACACTTCCTGCCCCTCTGGAACAGGTTCGAGAGGCTGAATTGGCTCCTCCTGCCCCTCTGTAATAGACTGGAGAGGCTGAATGACCTCTTCCTGTCCCTCAGAAATAGACTCAAGAGATTTCATGGCATTCTCCTTTCCCTGTGTAACAGACCCGAGACATCAAATGACACAGCAACCCGTGGATTACGCGCTGCCGGTAAACTGTATCTAATGGTGGTCCAACCATTCTCAGTTACAGAAACACAGAGAACACAATGTACTCCAGGTGCCCTCTCAGTAACACCTCATACAGCTGCAGTGACACATCCCTTTGTTTTGAACGATTATGTTGGCAAAATGTGCCAATATTCCAGTTTTCCACCTTTTCAAGTAGCAACAGACTAATATGGGCTGAATGGCCCTCTCTTATCCCTCTGTTAGAGGTCCATAGGAACAGAATTGTTTTGGCCAGTTCCTGAGCAGCAGTCTCAATGCTCTTTCTCAAGGTTACGAAAGGATTTGATAACAGGGCATAAAAACCATGAGTAGCCTCACACTGGTCAATAAGTACCGTACTTTGTGTTCAGGTATCTAGAAACTTGCCCAACCTACTTCTTTTTATGCAGCCCATTTGTTTTTTTTTATATAACTGCCTCCTTTCATAAACAGAGTGGAACAAATATAGGTTGCTGCCGTGCTCTGTTAATATTCTCATATGCAAGGAAAAAAAGATTAAGAAGTTTGAAAGATTTGTGGTCCATCCCTCAGCAAACCTCAACTATTCCATTCAAAACCAGTAAATGAAAAGTGATGTATGGAACTGGTTGACTGAGTCTGTTTGTTCAGTGACTGTGATTAATGCAACCTCCGTGGATTCTAATTATCTCAGTGGAGAGTTTCCATCTTTTAATGATAAATGGCCTCCATACAATGAGTCAATCCATAACATGAGCGGGAGCATCACCGACAGCACTGCTGGGGATCAGCAGATCCAGAGCGTGGGGGAGGAGAGATCAGACTCTGAGAACATTTGACGGGAATGTTCCAACAATGGATCAGAATTTGAGAACATTAGACTGGAATATTCCAACAATGGATCAGAATCTGGGAATATTAGACTGGAATATTCCAACAATGGATCAGAATCTGAGAACATTAGACAGGAATAATTCAACAATAGACAGGAGTTTATCCGTTTATGTTTGGTATCTTTCTGCATTTGATTGGTCGTCATTATCATCACGGATCTATTACACTCTTCTCGTTATTCAATACTTCTATTATCCCTTCCTGGCTATCGTTGGCGTTCCTGGTGAGTGTCACTGTCCAGATTTTGTTTTCTTTGAACCAGTTATGACTGTATTACTGTTATTTCATATAGTCTACACATCTTGCCAAAATTATTGTTCCAGTGGAATCTCTCAATCCAGATATTCACTTTACAGACGACTACTAACTGACATCAATGAAGGTGTTCAATTACTGTCACGCTCTCTGCTCTGGCAGTGTTACTCCTTGTATCTATGTTGACCTATTCTGTTTCGGGGAGAACCACAATTCATTATATCATTGCCTTTGCTGTTAAGAGCATGGAGGTCATTGTCTACTGTTCTGGTTACAAACTCCACTTCCTCTACTGTTTCCATCCCATCCCTGGACAATATCTGCAGCAGAAGCAGACATGTCACAAAAGTGGGAGATCCCTTTGACACTGAGCTGATTCTTGACACCATTCCTTGACCATTTCTAACTTGAAATACTCATCAGTCCAGAATATGTCGCACTGGTTTATTCCATCTGCTGTTTGAATCATGAGATATGAAATACAGTCTTAATGAAGGCAAGAATCTGCTGCTGATGCTCCCGGCTTCAAACCTGCCCAAACAAATCTGATTCAAACTCACACCAAACTCCCACCCATCTGTCATTCATGAACGCTGACGTATATTGCTGTTGTGTCTGGCAATGCCTTTATTTTAACATTCTCAAACACTTTACCGTATCTGTCCATGAAACTTCCCTCGTTCTCTCTGTTGATTAACAAAAAGCCTGCCAGTTGTTCGTATTTAAAATTGTTTTCTTCATGTGCGTTCTTTCTCAGACAATGAGTTTCTCATTTAACCACGTCAATCACGCGCACACATGCACACACACTCTCTCCCTGATGCACACACACACACAAGCAGAGAGAGCAAACCTTCCCACTGTAGGCAGTTACCTGATGTGAATATAGTTAACATATGATAGTAAAGTTTGCAATACTCTCATACTGGGCAGATAGTGCAGTTTACTGAGCAACACGCGAGCATGATCTGCACAGCCCTCCATACGGGGCTGTCATCTTGTCCCAGTTAATGTTGTTTGTGGTGTTCTGTGAAGCAGATTCAGATTTTGATGTAACAAACCATTTCAGCTAATCTGGCAACGCCTTTATTGAATGTTCTCATTCTTGTAATTTTACTCACGAAGATCTCACTTCTCCAATTAGTCCCACTGCCCTGACTTTTTCCCCATATTTCCGCAACATCTTTTTAGTTAATTAACTGTCTGTTTCAGTCCTTAATGTGAATCTCTCTGTCCCTTTGTATCTTTCCCTGGCCTTGGGTTTTGGCTCCCTAGTGTATCGAATGCTGGCATTGTGTAGCTCAGAAATAATGATATGGGGTGTGATAAGCGGTTGTTCACTTCCTGGTATGTCCCATATGCAGGTTTTCTGTGATATGCAAGCAGACATCCAGATCCCTCTGCACCTAAGCACTTTGAACTTTCTCGCCATTTAGATAATAATTTGTCTGTCCTTTAATACTGGCCAACGTGAATAGCACCATTTTTTTCCTCAAGGTATGTGAAGGTTTGTAGCTCAAGTTGAGATTTGGGGTGTATGTTTGCTCCTTGAGCTGTAGTTTTGATATCCAGACATTTCGTTACCTGGCTAGGTAACATCATCATTGGCGACCTCCAAGTGAAGCGAAGCTGTTGTCTCTTGCTTTATATTTAGATCTTTCTCCAAGATGTGTTTCTGGGGTTTGTGGTGATGTCAATTCCGGTTCATTTTCTGAGGAGTTGATTGATGGCATCTAGATCTATGTGTTGTTTATGGCGTTGTGGTTGGAGTGCCAGGCCTTTAGGAATTCTCTTGCATGCCTTTGCTTAGCCTGTCCCAGGATAGATGTGTTGTCCCAGTCAACATGATGGATTTTTTCATCCGTGTGTAGGACTACGAGGGAGAGAGGGTCGTGTCATTTTGTGGCTAGCTGGTTTTCGTGAATCCTGGTGGTTAACTTTCTTCCTGTTTGTCCTACGTAGTGTTTATGGTACTCCTTGCAAGGAATTTTGTAGATGTCATTGGTTTTGTCCATGGGTTGTACTGTGTCTTTTAAGTTTGTTAGTTTTTGTTTGAGAGTGTTTTGGTGGGTTTGTGTGCTACTAGGATTCCGAGGAGTCTCAGTAGTCTGGCTGTCATTTCTGAAACTCCTTTGATGTATGGTAAGGTGGTTAGGGTTTCTGGCTGTGTTTGGTCTGATTGTCGTGGTTTGTCCTTGAGGAATCTGCGCACTGTATTTCTTGAGTATCCGTTCATCTTGAGTACGTCGTATAGGTGGTTCTCCGCTGTTTTGCGTATCTCGTCTGAGCTACAGTGTCTGGTGGCTCGTTGGAATAGTGTCCTGATACAGCTTCGTTTGTGTGTGTAGGGATGATTGCTGGTGTAGTTAAGTATTTGGTCAGTGTTTGTCGGTTTTCTCTATATGCAGGTTTGTAGTTCTCCATTGTCCTTTCTTTCGACTGTGACGTCCAGGAATACGAGTTTGTTATCGGTTTCTTCCTCCTTGGTGACCTTTATGCCTGTGAGAGTGTTGTGGATGATGTTAAATGTCTCTTCTATCTTGTTTCATTTTGTGATGCCAAAAGTGTCATCTATGTAGCGAATCCAGATATTTGGTTTGATGATTGGTAGGGCTGTTTGTTCTAGTCCATGCATTACCGCTTCTACTATGAATCCTGATCAAGTGGAGATCCCATGGGTGTGTTGTTGGTTTGCTTGTAGACTATGTTTTTGAAGGTGAAGTGGGTGGTGAGGCACAGGTCCATTAGCTTCATGATATTTTCATTGGTAATGTGATTGATGTCGGTTGGTGTGTGTGATGGTCTCTTCTAAAAGTGTGGTAAGTGTTTCCGGTGCCAGGTCGATGTTAAAGGAGGTGTAGAGTGCTGTTATGTCGAATAAGATCATTGCTTCGTCTTCTTCTATGTTGGCGTTTTTGATGATTTTTAGGACTTTCTGGGTGGAATGGATGGAGTGTTGTGACTCTTCTACTAGGTATTTTAGTCTTGCGTGTAGTTCTTTGGTTAGTCTGTAAATTGGTGTTCCGGGTAGTGCGACTATAGGTCTGAGGGGGGCTCCTGGTTTATTGATTCTTGGTAGTCCGTAGAATTGTGGGGTATTGGTCCCATCGGGTTTCATTTTCTGGAATTCTATCTTGTTTAGTTGTCCGGAATTGTGTACTTTTCTTAGGAGATATGTAATTTTGTTTCCTAGTTGTGTGGTCAGGTCAAGCGCCACCTGTTGGTAGGTGCTGGTGCCTGCGAGTAGTGCATTAGATTTTTCTATATAGTCCCTTCTGTTCAGGATGACTGTCAACGACCTTTGTCTTCAGGTAATACAATGATGTCTTTGTCTTTTTTGAGGTTTTCTAGGGCTTTCTTTTCTTGTGTGGTCAGTTTGTTTCCTTCCCTCTTTCGGCTGAGAATAGGTGCAACTGTCTGTCTGATCATTTGTTGTGTTTCTTCCATGAGATTGTTGTCCTTCAATGTGGTTTCTAATGCCGCAAGTAATTCCTTCTTGTCAGCGTCTCGGTAATTGAAATTTAATCCTTTGGCTAGTCCCGCTTTTTCTGTGTCTGATAGGGTCCGGTCTGATAAGTTCTTTATCCATGCCCCTGTGTTAGCGGTTTTGTGTTTTTTTTGTGAGTTTGTCCAGTTTTTTCTTCACGTCCCGATTTTTCTTTATCTGTCTTTGTCGCTGTTTGGTGTTGATGGCTTGTTCTATCACGTCTGACCATACTTGGTTTGTTGCTTGTTTGAATAACGACTTTTGGCGCGCAATTCCCCGTTTGTATTTTCAGAGTCTGTGGTGGGCGTCATTGATTAATTCTCGGAGCATTCTGCGGCCGTTTCGTTCTGTAACACTTTTGGCTTGAGGTGTTTTTATCGGCGTTTATATTGCAGACCTTTTGGGAGTAGTTGTTTTCTTAAACATTCATGCAGGAAGTACAGCTGTTCGCGAGTGGAACTCTCTCGGATGGCATTCCTTTCCCATCTACGGGCAAGTTGTAGCGTGTTGCGCCCATGGTTTTTGCAAGGTTTGTGAAGGTTTGTAGCTCAGGTTGAGATTTAGGATGTTGGTTTGCTCGCTGAGCTGTAGGTTTGATATCCAGACGTTTCATTACCTGGCTAGATAACATCAATGGTGGCGACCTCCAAGTGAAGCAAAGCTGTTGTCTCCTGCTTTCTATTTATATCTTTCTCCTGGATGGGGTTCCTGGGGTTTGTGGTAATGTCATTTCCGGTTCGTTTTCTGAGGAGTTGATAGAGGGCATCAAGATCTATGTGTTTGTTTATGTCGTTGTGGTTGGAGTGCCAGGCCTCTTGGAATTCTCTGGCATGTCTTTGCTTAGCCTGTCCCAGGATAGATGTGTTGTCCCAGTCGAAATGGTGGCTTTTCTTTGTGGTGGCACTCCAAACACAACGCCAGAAACAAACATATAGACTTAGATGCCATCTATCAATCTCTCAGAAAACGAACAGGAAATGACATCACCACAAACCCCAGGAACCCCATCCAGGAGAAAGATATAAATAGAAAGCAGGAGACAACAGCTTCGCTTCACCTGGAGATCGCCACTGATGATGTTACCTTGCCATGTAACGAAACGTCTGGATATCAAACCCACAGATCAGCGAGCAAACACACACCCTAAAAGCCCCATATTTCTTCACTTTAATTTACCTTGCTAAATGTTGGCCCATTCACCCAACCTATCCATATAGATTTAAAACCTCTTGCACCATCATTCCGAAGTAATTTCCCACCGATGTTAGTGTCACCTGAAAATGTGGCATCGTATTTTCGATCCCATCAACAGAGTATAGTCATTCCATCGATCGCAAATGGTTGAGGCATGAGTACTGAAATCAATGTCACCCCACAAATTGCACTTGCCAAAAGCAAATTATATATTTATTCCATCTGACTCCATTTTGTTGGTTCACCAATCCTCCATCCAAGCTAATAAATTACTCCTAAACCCATGTTGTCTGATCTTACCACTTACTCTTTGGAGAAGCGACACATCCAATGCCTTCAGGAAGGCCAGATATGTTCCATCTCCAGGATTCCCACGACCCACCTTGTTTGTGATATCTTCAAGTAACTCAAGCAAACAATTCAGACACGGTTTAGTCTTCGTAAAACCATGTTGCCTCTGATGGATTGTGGTTTAATTTTGCAAATGTCCTGAACAATGGACTCTAACAATTTGCCTTAAATTACAATAGTTTATTGTTACACTTTCGTCCCTAATGTATACCATTATTACAAGTTCTTCCCTTTCGAAAAGCTTTACGTTTTCTTTGAATTCCTGTTTAAAAGGCACACGTTTTTAAGAGATTTGGTCCAAATGCTGTGTAAGAGCCACGTGTGGGTGAATGGACTCATCACCTGCTGGTGTACACACTCGATGGGCTGACGTCTTTCTGGTGTTCCCATGTTGCCATCTCCAAGGCCAGAATGACATCCTCCTGTTGATGCTTTAGAGGACTGGGAGATTATGGAATCTTACTGTTGCTGTGTAACATTTTGAGGGGCTGATGGGTCTTCTGATACTTCTCTATAACAGGTGGAAATACTGAACGGTCTCCTCATGTATCCCGGAGATGGGACCGAGGGATTGATTGGTCTTCTCTTCTTCCCACACAACAGACACATGTCTAAATTGCCTCTTCCTTTCTCATGAAAGAAGTGTCAGATAGTTTTTAATCCTTATCCAATTCCCTTGCAATAGGCTCGGTGGGTCTGAATGGCTTCCTGTTATCCCAGTGTAACAGTCTCCAGTCACTGTGTGACCTCTTCCAGTTCCTATGTTACAGACTTGAGGAGGCTGAATGGACTGATCCTGTTGCTGTTTAACAGGATACTGGTGCAGCATGGCCTGCTGTTATAGGCTCGACTGGCTGATTGGCCTCCTTCTCTAAATGTATATCAGGCTCCAGGGGCTGAATAGCCTCATCCTGTTTTGGTGTAACAGGGTCGAAGGTCTGAATATCCTCCTGTTGTTCCTGTGTAACAGGTTGGAGAACGGAATGGATTCCTCCACTATCTGTGTAATTCACTTCACTCGTTCACTCCTTCTGCCATTTATGTTCAAATAAGATCATCTTTAATCTTTGTAAACTCCAATGGCTACTAGGTCAACCTGATCATCATTTCATTATAAGTTCGCGCCTTCATTGCAGGAATCAGTTAAGGGAACCATCTCTGAGCTGCTTCCAATATAACAACATCCTTTCTTCATTAAAGAGATTAAATCTGTACACACTACTCTAGATGTGATCTCACTAAGAGCCTGTACAGCAGCAGCAAAGCCTTACCGGCTTGTTGGAAGGTTCCCACCCAGGTTAGAGCAGTCTCAGCTCTCTGAGGGAATACAGAGCATTGTTGGAAGATCATTGCCCTTCTCTACTCCATCAGCCTAACGGGAGATCTGGAGTAATTAAAGTTTGAGAAGATCATAAATGATGTGGCGAGATGATCTCTACCATCAATCTCCCCAGAGCCCACATCGCTCAGATTCCACAGAATCTAGTAAGGTGGAGATTTAAAAAATAGCAAGGAGGAGCAAACATTGATAGGAGTTACATATCAAAGTGGAAGCTGCAATACAAATGTTGGGTATGTTATATAACAGGAAATGAGATATACACATTCGTGGCTACTGCAGTGATAATGTACTGTTTAAGTTATATCTAAACTCTGTTAACCCAATTGAATGCTAATGCTGGGAAAAATGGATTTCAAGACCACGTGTGAGATGGTTTACATGAGCATTATGTTAAGCACTGAGCTCGAGATCAGGTGATTTAGGAATTGGTGTTGAGTGATCAGAAGAGCTAATTGAAATATTTGAAGGAAAGGACATTTTGGGAACAGTGCCCACAATGTACTGGTTTTCTTTTATGCTGTTTGAGTACACGACAGTTTTTGTTTTATTTGAAGTAACTGTTATAAATATGAGTCATGCAAGCCATCAAGGTGTGAGGAGAAAGTCGGGACTACAGATGCTGGAGATCAGAGGCGAAGAGTGTGGTGATGGAAAAGCACAGCCAGGCAGCATACTAAGAGCAGATAAATCGATGTTTGGGGTATAAGCCCTTCATCAGGAATGAAGCTTATGGGCCAAGGTGGCTGAGGGATAAATGAGAAGGGGGTGCTGCAGGGGGGAGGTTAGCAGGGATTGCGGTAGGTAGGTGAAGGTAGGGTTGAATGTGATAGGTGATGAAGGGAGACAGACCGCCTCATCTACTGCATCCATTGAACCCAATGTGTTCTTCTCTACATTGGCGAGGCAGAAGGTCAACTTGTGGAACATTTCAGAGAACATCTCTGGGACAGCCTCATTGAACAATTCCATCGCCTTGTGGCTGAGCACTTTAACTCCCCTTCCCACTCATGAAGGACATGAGGGGCCTGGACCTGCTCCATCGCCAAACCCGAGCCACCAGAAGCCTGCAGGAAGAAAGCCTCCTCTTCTGCCTTGGGACCCTCCAAACACAGGGGATCATAGTGGATTTCCCCATTTCCCCTAACCCCACCCTATCCCACTCCAACCCTCCAATCAACACCGCCCTTTTGTACATTCCTATGCGTCCACCTTCCTTCCTATCAATCTGGTCCACCCTCCTCTCCGAGTATCACTTTCAACCCCACCTTCACCTACCTATTAGATGAAAGGAAGCAGCTTAGAAAAATGCCAAGTTGTAGTAATCCCGTGGATTCAGAGAAATGTAGGACCCAGCAAAGAATGACCATGAAACTGAGAAGAAAATCGAAAAGAGAAAAAGCATGCAGACGAAAGAAAAACATAAAAACTGCTAAAAAGCATCTATCAAGGTATTAAAAAAATAAAAATAAGGTCAAATGTGGAACAGTTGGTGTGCATTCAGGATAGTTTATTGCAGAGAACAGAGAAATCTCAGGGAAAAGAAACAGTTTATTTGCGTCTATCTTCATTGGGAGAATGTCCAGAAATTCTTCCAGAAATACCAAGTGACCATGGGACTTGTGTAAGTAAAGTCTAAGATTATTCTTATCAATGTTGCGTTCATCTTTGAAAAGAAAGCTGGATTGAATATTTCTAAATCTGACAGACCAGATGTATTTCACACAAGGATTTATGAGGAAGCAACAATAGACATGTTGATTGCATCGCGGATTTTTACTTAACCTTCCGACACATTCTCGAAAGTCATTTAGCCAATCTGTATAAGGCAAAGGTTACAAATATTATCCAACAGTTTAAGAAAGGATGAAGATGGAGAGGAGTGAACTACAGAGCAGTCATCTTGTCATCCGCAGTCGGGTGTTTGTTGGACTCGATTACAAAGAACATGCGACTACATATGTAGAAGGTAATAACATAACTTGGGAGTGTGAGAATATACCGATGAAAGGAAAACCAGAAGTGGCAAACATTTTCTTTGGAATGGTTGTGGGATTGTGAGTGGGTGCGGAGGATGTAAAAAATCACCAAGAAGACTAAGACAAATGGAGTGAATGGGTAAATACGTGACAGATGGAGAACAATGTGGATAGAGGTGACGGTGTGCCCTTTGGTGGAAATGATAAACTGGAATCCTACAATTTGAAAAGGATTGGTTGAAACACGTTGATTTACAAAGGGCCATATGCTCCTTTTTGTTGTTTCCTTCTGCATCAACCTCTGAGGTCCCTGCAGCGCAGTGAGTTCTGTAACCAGAAGTCAATACTGGGCATGGCATTGACACGCTGACCAGTGTACACAGACCCACCAAGTGGGGAGCTGTAACACGGAAAAGGATCTGTATATCCTTGTACATATGTCGCTGAAAGCAATATTGCAGAAACAGAAAGCAGTGAGGAAGATAAATGGTGCCTGACCTTCATTTCAGGGGATGTGAGTCCAGGAGAAAGGGTGTCTCAGTGCAGCTGTACAGGGCCTTGGTAAGATATCATCTCGAACATTGTGCAGTATTGTGTGCAGTTTTGGTCTCCTTACCTAATAAAGGAAAACCTGACATTGAGGGAGAGCAGTGACGGATGACCAGACTGATCTCTGGGATGACAGGCTTGTTGTGAGAGCAGAGTTTGGGGTGACTGGGCCAGTATTCCATGGGGTTTAGGAAAATAAGTGGAGATCTCAGTGAAATTTACAAAACTCTGACAAAGTGAGACAGATTGGAAGCAGGGATGATAATTCCCCTGGCTGGGACTTCTAAAACAAGGGGCCACAGTATTAGGTACAGGCAGTCACTCTGCATTGAGATGATAATAAATATCTGCACTCACTGACTGGGGAACCTGGGGAATTCGTTCGCACCTGGAAACCGAGTCACTGAATATAAATACGGATTTAGAGACAGTAAAGGGATGGTGGGAGAGCAGGAGTATGGTATGGAAATTATATTGAATTGGTTAGCAACTCGATGAACCAAACATACTACTGCACCGCCTATTTTATAGCTTCCCAAGGTTACTCACATTAACAGATATGTATATCGTGTGGGGTAAGTATATTGAGGAGATTTTTTTTCCATGAACTTAGAATGGGGAGGCCAAATGTGTTTTCCATTCCCGATGTTTCTGTGCAGTCTGTGGAAAAGCTCTGTAAAATGCTGTCACAAGCTCTCAGGTGTTAGTAAGGAGGTTTCTGCAGGGTCGACAGGACTGTGTTCCCATTCCCTTTTCCCACATTGCTGCTGAGGCCGGATGTTCTGTCCGGTTTCATCCTTTCAGACCTCTGAGTAGTTTGATACAAGTGAGTGCCTTGCTTGGCCGTTTCAGAGACCATTGAAATGTTTATCACATGTCAGGGTCTTTGGAGTCACTTTTAGGCCAAACCAGGAAATCATGGGAGATTCACTTCCTAAAAGTACATTGGAGAAGGAAATTCTGTTTACAATCCATATTGGCTTCAAGGTCACTGTTACTGACCCCAGATTTTAGATCTCGATATTTTATTAATTGTCTTTAACTTCCTCCCGCTGCCAGATCATTAGCCTGGTCTGGCTTAATAATCCAGTGACATTTCCACAACAGCACCATCTCCACATGGGGACCTGTCGGAAACCACACTGAGCACGTTATTTCTGTGCTGCTTGACACCTCTGCCAAAAATAACTCCCACTAATTTGACTCATGATGGGACTGAGGAGGTGGTAATTGGTCAGATTGTAATTATTCCCGTCTTAGGGGACGGGACTTAGCTGAGTAATTTTCCACATTGCCAGGGAGATGTCAAAGTTGGAGCTGTAATGAAAAAGCTTCCCCATGGACACGGCTTGTTGTGCAGCACAAGTCTTCAGTCTATTGCAGAAATGGAGTCAGGACCCATTGTCTGTGTCGTATCTGCTCTGTTCAGTTGTTTTTTCATCTCACGTGCCACGAATCAAATTGGTTGAAGACTGGCATCTGTGATTTTGAGGGCATCGTGACGATGGTAAGGTGTATCATCGATTCAACACTTCTGGCAGAAGATTGTGCAGATAAAACATCCTTCTCTTTTACACTGATGTGCAGGTCTGTTCCATTATTTAGGATGGGGATGTTTGTGGAGCCCTCTCCTCCAGTCATTTGTTTAATCGTCCATCATCATTTATGAAGGAATGTGACAGGACTGCAGGGCTTCGATCAGATCTGTTGGTCAAGTCTGGTAGCTTTAATGAGTTAGCATCAGGTTAAGGTTCATGTGATTCTGACTCTGACATGTTCACCCACACTCGTCACTGAGTCATAGATGGTGTTGATGGTAATGACAGACTGAGGTGTTATCCTGGCAAAAAGTTACAGGTTGTGGCTGAATGCATGTCTGCTTCTCCAGCTGCTGTGGTCTACAGCACTACATGAATACGCAGTTTCCAGCTGCAATACCTGCAATGCAATTCTGCTGCCTGTTCCACAATTCTCATTGAGACCTATTCACCCATCAGCCCTGCACTCAGTGACCTTACCTGGTTTCTGTTGTGGCAATACTTCCATTTTCAAACTCTCATTCTGCTGAGGGTCTATCTCCTCGGGTCATGCTTCCAATCTGATACATTCCGCAAAAGCATTTAACTGATCTTAATTCAAATGCTTAAATCACCTGAATCTTTTTCCTTGAGAAATACCATCTTCTGTGTTTAAAGTGAATGTTTTTCCTCTGTTCCTTTCCCTAACCATGAATAAGAGCTCTGTAGTGTCAGTGATGCCAGAGTTATGTAGTTTCAGGGCCAATGAAATCTCTGGATTCCCAATCATATTCACCACATTGTATGTTTTCTCTTTTGGTTTGATGCCTTATCACTCATGGCTGCCTTGTTCTCCCATGAGTATGTTTCAAGTTCTTGGGGTTGCATTTCTGGTATTATCTTCCGAATTATCCCCAGAGCCTCCTCCCAATGCTGCTCCATGGTCATTCCTGCTCTGCTTTCCTTCCAATTAACTCTGGCCAGCTACGACTGCATGTATTTGTAGTAACATTGCTTAATTATAATCATGTTACATCTTGAAGAGAGCGTTAGATATAAACTGAAAGAAGGAGTTTTGGGAGATGGGACACGAAGAATAATTGGTGGGTTTCTTAACTAGATACAAAGGGAGAACGAGAGAGAGGATATAGATATGGAGATGTGGAAAATGAGAAAACTACATTCTTGAAATAAGTAGATGAACATCCCCCAATGTTTTGGCAATGCCTGTGTGCTGTGGTCCTTTGTACAGTGCATGTACAACAGAGTCATATTTCAAATGCTGAGTATGATGCCAGAATATATATCTCCAATAATATGACAGACACTGGCTTTGGAAAGAACCCAGCAGGCCAACATATTGAAGTCCGGTAGAAAGGGGATTAACTGAAGTAAGTTGGGACACCAGAATCAAGACTTTGGAGCAAACATCCTGGTAAGAATGGGAGATTAGAGTTGGGAATCCCAGAAAAGGAGGGAACGTTGAGATGATCAAATCATGTTTTAATGCATCATTTTTCATTAACTGTGTCTCTGTTGTTAATTTACAATGTGTTGTGCACATATGAAAAATGCGACTTATCTGCACACACATTGATTAAACAGTATGTATAAAACCACTTTTCCACCATTGAAACTGTCCTGTTGTTGTGTTACGAGGATACATGAACACCAACAAGCCACCAAAAGACATGACGCACTATCACTATGTTCCATACATACAGACAAAGAAGGGCACCACTTTGACTGGGACAAAGCACACACACATACTAAGACACGCAAGGACCTTCTTAGAGGAATGATATTCTAACCAGAAGTCCATCAATAAACGCATCAATTTAGATCCTGTCTACATTCTCTTGTTAAAATAACCGGAAATGACATCACCCACTTTAAGAAACCAAGATCTATCAATAGAGAGGCGGGAGATACTACCAGCACTTCAGCAGATACTCTCATTGATGATGTCACCTAGTCATGGTGATGAAACTACTGAAAACATACTCAGTGAGCTAACTTGCACACATATAAATTGTTGTTTTTTTGTTTATTAGTGGAATTTAGGAGTTCTCTGTTGCTCACGTTTTGACAGATTATGATGTGAGGTGAGTTTTTCTAGGTGTGTGGTTTTAATTAACAGAGGGGTTCGACATTGATGTCATAACAGTTTGGGGCCTTGCCGTATGCCATTTGGACAGACTTGAACAGATTTGAGATACAACAGCTCCCAGCAAATTCCAACTCATTGCAATTAGTGACTTTGATCTTCAAATAAAACCAGTGGGAAAATTCGTTTAATGTTGTAACTTGTGGTTGGTTAAACGAAAAGTGAGGGAAATGGCTTTTAACATTACATAGAACATAGAACATAGAAAAATACAGCGCAGTACAGGCCCTTCGACCCTCGATGTTGCGCCGACCAAAGCCTACCTAACCTACACTAGCCCAATAACCTCCATATGCTTATCCAATGCTCGCTTAAATGACCATAAAGAGGGAGAGTCCACCACTGCTACTGGCAGGGCATTCCATGAACTCACAACCCGCTGAGTAAAGAATCTACCCCAACATCTGTCCTATACCTACCACCCCTTAATTTAAAGCTGTGTCCCCTAGTAACAGCTGACTCCATTAGCGGAAAAAGGTTCTCACTGTCAACCCGATCTAAACCCCTAATCATCATGTACACCTCTATCAAATCTCCCCTAAACCTTCTTTTCTCCAATGAGAACAGCCCCAAGTGCCTCAGCCTTTCCTCATACGAACTTCCTACCATGCCAGGCAACATCCTGGTAAACCTCCTCTGCACTCGTTCCAATGCCTCCACATCCTTCCTATAGTATGGCGACCAAAACTGCACACAATACTCCAGATGAGGCCGCACCAGAATCTTATACAACTGCAACATGACCTCAGGACTCCGGAACTCAATTCCGCTACCAATAAAGCCCAGTACACCATATGCCTTCCTCACAGCACTATTTACCTGGTTGGCAACTTTCAGAGATCTGTATACATGGACACCAAGATCCCTCTGCTCATCCACACTACCAAGTTCCCTACCATTAGCCCAGTAATCCATCTTCTTGTTACTCCTACCAAAGTGAATGACTTCACACTTAGCTACATTGAACTCCATTTGCAATCTTTCTGTCCAGCTATGCAACTTATCTATATCCCGCTGTAAACTTCCACATCCTTCTTTGCTGTCCACAACTCCACCGACTTTCGTGTCATCCACAAACTTCTCACCCTGCTTTCAAGCCCTCCTCTAGGTCACTTATGAAAATGACAAACAGCAATGGTTCCAAAACAGATCTTTGTGGAACACCGCAAGTAACTGCACTCCAAGATGAACATTTACCATCAACTAAACAGGTTCCCAAATTTTCAAAGGAAGTTCAGAAAGACAGAAGGAGGACTTTTTTTTAGAATTAGCAAATCGGTAGGAATTGGGTTTAACCAGGGAGAAAAGGGAAGCTGAAATTGTAATGGAGTTGGTCAAGCACTTTGATGGATCAGAGAAATGGGCAACTGCAGTAGGGTTATAAAAACTTAAATTGCAAATGTGGCACCTGGAGTTTAAAGATAAATAAAGGAACGGAAACAGAGAAAGAGACGAAAGAGAAAGACAGGAAAAAGAAAGAGAGAGGGGAATTGAAATTCAGAAGTTGGGAAATAGACAAGAAAGTTAAATGAACAGGATGGAGATGAAGGGAGAACGTAGGGATATATACAACTAGGTTAGTAACTTGCCATATTTCGGTGAGAAAAATGTCAAAAACCTTTTTTATTTCGTTTGGAAAAATAACTAGGCAGATGACGTGTCCAGTGAATTTGTGGGTAATGCTGCTTAAGACTAAGCTGGTGGGCACAGCTGGTGAGAGATGTGCAGCACTGTCAGATGAGGGATCAAGAGATGATCAATATGTCTAATTGGCTACTTTGATTGGTTATGAATTGGTACTGGAAGCATATAGACAGAAGTTCAGAAAAATAGAGAGGAACCAGGTCAGACTTACATTGAGATTGAAGGAATTAACCACAATCATTTTGACAGGTGGGTGCTGGCCTTAAAAATGGATAAGACCTGTGAGACTTGAAGGAAGATTAATCTGTTGGAGATTTTAAAAGACTTACTTCCAGAGATAGTAAGAATTCAAGTGAATGAATAGAAAATTCATAAGTGAGAAGCATGGCAGAAATGGCAGGCAAATATGCATTGTGGAATGTGATGAAATTTAGCCTCTGGCAAGAATTTCATCCTGTGAGGGATAGAAATTGGGAGAAGGGACGATCACACTCTACAAAGCGAACAGTAGCTCACAATAGTTTACCACAGTGAGTAACAGAGTGTCAGTTCCTGGAATACAGTTTGTTCTTGGGAACGATTTAACAGGAGGCGAGATGGGATAGGCACCCCTTGTGGTGGAGAAGCCAAAGGCTGACTAGGGAATTGGTGAGTTAAAAGAAAATTACCCAGGATTTTTTCCAGACTGTGTAGTAACAAGATCCCACTTTCATAAGTTACAGCAGGAAGGAAAAACGAACGAAAAAGACAAATGAGTTGATGCTCAGTGAACTGACACCCTGTTTGATGTGACAGTGCAGGAAAAACCTGAACAGGCAGAGGTGTTCCGTCCCGGAAAGGCTAATGGATGTACAACAGAGATATATACACACACATACACATGCACACACAGAGAAAATGAATCAGAATATATTGTTGAACGTTATTAACTTAAAGATAAAATCATAAAATTAAAATGGAGACCCCGATAGGTTACTTATTGCACAAGAATGATTAAGTTCCACACTGGCCTGACAATATTTTAATGTGTATATGACAAACAAATTGTCGGAGATAGTTGTGGACAACGACAAATCTCTCGCATTGTTTGGAATATTTAAAGACCAGAATATGAGACTATTTCATTGGAGTCTTACCTTACCGACTTTAAACTTACAAAATGTATATGCTGTGGCTCCTACAACGTGATAGCAGATGTGTTTTCGTGGATTTAAAGGAAAAAGTGTAGATGCGTTATGACTTATTCCAGTGTTGTATTGGTGTACAGAATTCATATGAATGATATAACTGAGATTAACACTTTGGTATTTCATAAAATTGGGATTAAGAATTAGAGGAAAACAAATGTAGCCATCTTTTCATTCAGCTAGCTCATTTTATTTTCTGAAGCGGAGAGATGTTATGAAGACAAAAACATATATGGACACTTTAAGACAGATCGGGTTTTGCTGAATAGAAATTAAAGCCACAGATGCCAGCTGAAGGTCACACTGTGCCATCCAACAGTGGAGCTGCTGCCATCCAACAGTGAGCAACTGCTGTAGAGCAGGAGTGCTAACTGGCCATCTCAAACACTCTCTCTCAAAGACACATGTTCATGCAAACCTCTTTGCAATAAAAAAATGACCCAGGGAGATCAGCAGCTGAAAGAGTGAAGACAGCGGGGAAGATAGAGACTGTATGGTCTTAAGATTGTAATGTTTAATATGTCGGTTGTTGGAACAACATATTTTGACAGAGTTCGAGTCAGATAGTAAGTAGCTAATAAAAGAGGGACTTGTATTTGTGAATAGTTGTTGTTTAGTGTTCACTATTAAGGTTAAGAAACTAACTTGTTAATTTTTGTTTAAAAGGAGGTCTGTGTCACTCATATTTTAACAGATTACGAGGTGAAGTGAGCTGTTCTGGGTGTTTGGTTTTAATTAACAGAGGGGTTCGACTCCACCTTATTAATGTCCATCCACGCTCACCCCATTTCCCTGCAGTTGGCCCATATCCTTCCAGTCCTTTCCTATCCAAATATTTATCCAAACGCATTTGAAATGTCGTTAATGTACCCCCCTCAACTACATCTGCGAGTAGCTCATCCACGTACCAGCCTCTGTGTAAAGAAGTGGCCCCTCAGGTTCCCTTTTATTCCTTTCCTTCTAACGTTAAATGATCCTCTCTCGTCCTTGATTCTCTACAACTTGGAAAAAGACTGAGAGCATTAACCCTATCCATACCCCTCGTGATTTTATACAGCTCTATAACAACTCCCCCAGTCTCCTACACGCTAAAGAAAATGTCCTATCTTGTCCAACCTCTCCCTATAACTCAGATCATTGGGTCCTGGCAACGTCCTTGTAAATTTCTTCTGTACTCTTTCTAATTTAATAACATCAACCACATAACAAGGTGACAAACCTGAACACAATACTCCAAGTGCGGCCTTACCAAAGCCCTGTATAACTGCAACATAAATTCCCATCTTCTATACTCAATATCCTGCCTGATGAAGGCCATTGTGCCAAATGCCTTCTTCACTGCCCTGTCTACCTGTGACTCCACTCTCAGGGAACCGTGCACCTGAGCACCAAGGTCTCTCTGCCCCCTGCACCCCTTAAGGCCCTCCCATTCACCATGAAACTCCTACCTTGATTTGAATTTCCAAAATGCAATACCTCACGCTTCTATATTAAATTCCATTTCTCGGCCCATTTCCCCAACTGATTAAGGTCCTGCTGCAATTTCTGATAATATTCCTCACTGATAATGCTCCCACTTACTTTAGTGTCATCTGCAAACTTATTAATCATACCTTGTACATTCTCAACTAAATCATAGATAACAAACAGCAATGGACCCAGCCTCCAGCCTGACAAACATCCTTCCACTAAACCATCTGCTTCCTACCATCAAGCCAACTGTGTATCCAATTGGACAGTTCCCACACATTCTACGTGTTGTAACCTTCCTGAGCAGCCTGCCGTGTGGAAACTTATCAAACCTCATCAAAGGACTCTAAGAAATTTGGGAAGCATGATCTCCCAAACACAAGTCTATGCTGACTGCTCCGAATCAAACCCTGTGGAAGTAATGGGTGCAGTCAATGGCATGCTGTCCTTCATTGTAAGATGATTCGAGTACATAAGTAAAGCCATCTTTCAGCTGTTGTAGAACCTTGCTGAGAGAGCATTTGGGGCATTCTGTACAGATTTGATGTCCTTTGTAAGGAATGGTTCCCGTACGACAGACACGGATGATGGTAACATGAGGATAGAGTGTAGAAACTGAGTATTTAACCTGTAGAGTGTGAGAGACGAAAAATGGTGATGCTGAAACATGAGGAGTGGCAGCGGTCTCTTATTTCCAAAACAGAAATTCCATACTTTACCCAGGAGTTATTGGTTTGATTTATTGACACGTGTACCTCAGTACAGGGAAACACTTTATTTATTCGCAATGGAGGCAGATCATAGTAAGCATGGCCAGACAGATCGTAGGTTGGAAATAGACTTGGACAGAGTAAGGCATACAGGTTACACTGAATAGGACGTGCACTAGACAAGATCAACATGAACAAGATCAGCATTATTTGATCTTAGAGAGTCCATTCATCAGTCTAGCGTGACTTTCCTAATAGTTTATATGCCTAAATTAACTCTCCCCACGTTATTGTACAGTCGACGTGTGAACACGTACTGAACGTTATGTTCCTCACAATCCCCAACAGCAGCCACAATACCTTCCATCTGAAACAGGTAGCCATTCCCACCAGCTTCCACCCTACATAGAGAACACCAGGCTGGCTTCTCGGAGATGGAAGGTGCCTTCTTGTGACTTCACACAAGACATATGGCTTCCCTCCTCACCGCTAGAAAACCGCGTTAAAGTCCCACGTGTGTATCATGACAGACAGAACTACGAGGAACAACGTGGACCAGTCTGTCTGTGCAGCCTCTGCTCCACTTGGTCATCATGTTAGAGCATCAGTTAGGAGACAATGAGGACTGCAGATGCTGAAGATCAGAGTAGACAGTGGTTTGCTGGAAAAGCACAGCAGGAGAATCGATGTTTCGAGCATAAGCTGTTCATCAGGAATCAGCATCAATTACCTCATTCTGCCCCGTGTAAGTGCATTGAGGTGGGAATGGTCTCCTACTGTTCCTGTGTAAGTCACTCAAGGGACTGACTGGCTTCTTCCTCGTCCGATTGGACAGAGCCAAGGGCCTGATTGGGTTACCGCTCGTTCCTGTATGACAGCTCGATGTGCTGACTAGTGTGTTGATGCTGTAGCTTTACGAGGTTATTTTGTTCTGGTTTATTTTAAGAGAGAGATTGAATGACCGTTCCCAAGCTGGCTAGTTAGGACCACTTGAGTAAACAACTAGTGAGGCCTTGGGTTTATTTTAATGCAGATGGAATTGGTGTGGTCAGCTCTCACAGATTAGGATTTCTGGGTTTTGGTTCCTCAGTAACATCAGAAATTATTGGGGTCTCCACCGAGTTGAAAGTTTTAGTGAATGTCTCCTGGCAGCAACTCTCGATGAATTTTCTCTTGATGCTGTTTTTAAATCCTAAATTGCAGAAATATTTGTGTCATTCAGTGTCTGAATATTCCTTTTTTCCAAGGGCTGTGCTCATGTGATTTTCCAGTATTGGAACAGTTCATTAGTATTAGTTCCTAGATCTATTATTCTGTTAACTTGTCCAATATAATTACGTTATTCTAAATTCCTCTTTTTTTGTTTTTTTTAATCTATTGTGTTTAAGTAAATGGTGTTACGCTTCATACAGAATTGTTTGACCAGTCACATTGCATCTGGAACAGACACTTACATTTCCTTTAAAATAAGAAAACATTAGAGTCTCGGCTACCACCTTCAAATATTGTCGAGGGGTTCTGGTGCGGCCCATCACACTAGAATCCTTCTCTTCCTGAGTAATAGGCTGGAGGCACTGAATGGGCTGTCCCTGTTCTTCTCCAATAGTGTCAATGGGCTGAACGACTTCCTCATATTCCTGTGAAACCAGTGTGAGGTGCGGAATGATCTCTTGTTTTACTGTGGCAATGTGCAGTGTCAGACAGTCCTTTATATGAATGTTACTGACTCTTTAAAAGCACAAACCTCAATGGAGTCCATGTCTTGCTGCACATGGACACAGTCCAGTTCAGGAGCTGACGGGGGCATCAAATTATTCTGAACATTGTGGAATCCTCTGTGACCATCCCCACTTCGGATCTTATGGTGGGGAGGGTGGGGGCGGGGAAACATTGATGAAGCAGCTGAAGATGTTTGTGAAGAGGAAGCTACCCTGAGGATTTCCCACAGAGGTGACCCAGGACTGAGATGATGAACATCTTCCTTTGTGCCATGTTTGACTCCAAACACTGGAGAGTTTTCTCTGATTCCCATTAAGTTCAGATTTGTTAAGCTCCTTGATATCAACAGAAGCCTTGATATCAGGACCAGTCATTTTTACCTGACCCCTTGTGTCAACCCCTTTTGTTCGTATCGATAGACCATGGTATAGGAGCAGCAAGGGTTTTCTTCAAACAGGTGGCATTGAATGTCAGCATTTCTCTTCGCAAGAGTGTTCGGGGAGCTCGATGACTGAAAGTATTTGAAGAGGAGGTAGATGGAGATTGACCTGTCAGAGAGTTGAGGGCGATGAGGAATTGGGTATGAAAGAGGATTTGAGACCAAGAGCAGATCAGTCATGATCTTAGTGAAAGGCAAGGCAGGGTTGGGGAGTGAATGACCTGCCCCTGTGTCTGATGTTCTCACATTCTGTTATTGGAAAGTTAGTGGGTGTTATTTTCATGGATGTTCTGTTATTGAATGTTGCCATCAGGGAGACCAGAGGATTTTGTGAGCCATCGCTGGGTGAGGTATGGGGGCTGTATTCATAGTGAATTTGGGTCTACAACATGACCAACAAATAGAGCACAAGTTTCAGAGAGGGGAAGCTCAGTAAAGAGAGATGAGGGGCCTCTTTCATACCCAGCCTGGGTTTTACAATTACATTTCTCAAATAACTTCGAAGCGTGTGGGACAGTCTTGAAGGGCCGAATGATCTCCTCTGTTTCTGTGCACCAGGTTATAGGAGTAAGTAGCCTCTAAATGCTACTGCCTAACAGGTTTAATGGGCTGAATGGAACACAGGAACACGGGATTGAGGGACAGGAGTGAGTCATTAGACACTTTGAGCCTTCTCCACCAGGCACTAAGATTGTGGCTGATCAGGTTGTGGTCTCAGCCCCACTTTCCTGTCTGTGTCCCATTATCCATGACTCAGTTCTCTGTCAAATATTTCACTAACGCAACTGTCAATCAATGTGAACATAGAGGCACGATAAACTTGCAGTGAAGAGGATTCGGATTTGAACGGTACTTTCAGAATTTTTCGTCATCCCTCTTATAGAATCAGTGTCATGCAGAGTAGAAACAGACCCGTTAGTCCAATCTGTTCACTCCGATCAGATATCAAATCTGATTTAGTCTCATTTGCCAGCATTTGGCCAATATCCCTCGTCTTTCAGATACCTTTTAAAGGTGCGATTGTAACCGCCTTCACCACTTACTCTGACAGTACTTTCTGTACACACACCACTCTCTGTGTGAAACATTTATCTTCAGGTCCCTTCCAAATTATTCGTCCTCTCCCCTCCAACCTATGCTCTCCTGATCTGGGATCCTGCGGAGCAGAACATGGCTGTTCAGAATAACACTCCAGGGGGAAACACTTCAAACTAATCAACCCCTCCCTAAAGCTCAAACCTCCAGTCCTGGGACATCCGTGTAAATCTTTTCTGCAGAAAACTGAGTTGTACGCAGTATTCTTAAAGTGGCCTCACCAACATCCTGAACAGATACGACATGCCACCACAACTCCTATACTCAATGCTCTGACTGATTAAGGCAAATGTGTAAAATGTGTACTGTACCGCACTGTCTGCATTCGACTCCACTTTAGAGGAAGAATGTACCTGCAGCCCTATGTCCATTTGTTTCACAACACTCACCAGGCCCTTACCATTAAGTGTATCATTTCTGCTCTGATTTGCCTTCCCAAAATGCGTAACCTCGTATTTATCTAAATTAAACTTTATCTGTCACTCCTTGACCCTTTGTCCCATCTCTTTGTGGTCTCGTTGTACTCCACCTTGATATGTCATCTGTAAACTTACTAACTATGGCTCCAATATCCACATCTAAATCCTTGACATAAATGATGAAATGCAGTGAACTCAGTCTTGATTCTTACAGCACACTGCTGCTCACAAGCCTCCAGTCTGAAAAATACCCCTCTTCCTTAAGCCAATTGTGACGAGCTTCTTCTGTATCCCCATGTGACTGAACCTTACTGATCTGCCTACCAATCAGAATGTTATGAACACCTTGCTGAGGTCCATATAGACAATGTCTACCCAACTGCCTTCATCAATCTTCTTTGTCACCTCTTCATGAAACGCAACCAATTTAATGAGACATGATTTCCAATGCAGAAAGCCATGTTGTCTACCCCGATCAGCCCTTACCTTCCCAAATGTATGTAAATGCTATCCCTCAGAATCTCCTCCAACAACTTACCCACCACCGACATCTGGCTCACCGGTCTATAGTTCCCCGGCTTTTTGGGCCACTGTTTCCTTTTCTAGTCCCACTCCTCCACTGCTCACAACAAATGTTAAATGTAACCAGGTCGGTGATATGGCCGATGATATTGGTCTCAGACTGGGTCAGGGTCAGTTTTAGGAACAAGTCAGGCTAGTTTCTTTAATCTGCTCAAATAGCACGTTTATGATCCAGAGCAATGTTACTCCAACTATGATGGAATGATGAATGGCAAACTGTTTGGTTATTGCAAATAAAGAATCGATATTTCCCTTTCTAAAAACACTGACACACACACACACACACACACACACTAAACAAAATCTCTACAATTTCACGTTGAGAGAACCTTGTCCAGATATTATTGGAACTCATGACATACGGAAAAACTGACAGATTGTCCAAAATGTGATTCTGCTTCTGAGGATATTCTACTCACACAGCTGCTAGCAATAGGATTTTATCCTGGGAGAGTTGGATTTGGCTGAATTCCCTTTGCATTAGGCTGCCGGGAGGTTCCAGGTTAGCACAGTGGCTCAGTAGTTTGCACTACTGCCTCACAGCATCAGGGACACGAGTTCAATTCCAGCCTCGGGTGACTATCTGCTTGGATTTTGCATCATCTCCCCTTGTCTGTGTGAGCTTCTGATGGGTGGTCCCGTTTTCTCCCCCAAGCCAAAGCTGTATAATTCAAGTGGATTGGACAAATAGTCCATAGTGTTCAGCGATTTCTACTTTAGGTGCACTAGTCAGGGGTAACTGTAAGGGCATGGGAAGGTTACTATTTGGAGGGTTAGTATGGACTTGTTGGGCCGAAGGGCTTGTTTCCACACTGCAGGATTCTATAAAAATAAGAATTGGTAACAATAACAGTAGAGTTTTGTTTTAGCTCGCACACGTTACTATGATGAGGAATAATGAAGGAGAGAGACTGCAATAGGCCGTATCTTCTCGGGCAGATGACATTTTCTCCCTCTCTGAGGTGAATCACACAATAATCTCATTCTCTCCCAAACCGGACCATGTGAGGTCTCCTTGTACATTGTCCAAACTATGTCTCCATCACATTCCCTGTTCCATGTCGGTGCATCATTGCTGCTGAGATACACAGAGCCATACCCTGAGCAGAAAATGGTCTCGATCGATTTGAAGATATGTTTATATGTCCATGCGTCATTAAAAAATAATATGCTTAATGTATTCAGATTACATAGAACATAGAACAGTCCAGCACAGAACAGGCCCTTCAGCCCATGATGTTGTGCCGACCATTGATCCTCATGTAAGCACCCTTAAATTTCTGTGACCATATGCATATCCAGCAGTCTCTTAAATATCCCTAATGACCCCGCTTCCACAACTGCTGCTGGCAACGCATTCCATACTCTCACAACTCTCTGTGAAAAGAACCCACCTCTGACATCCCCTCTATACTTTCCTCCAACCAGTTTAAAACTTTGACCCCTCGTGTTAGTCATTTCCACACTGGGAAATAGTCTCTGGCCATCAACTCTATCTATGCCTCTCATAATCTTGAATACCTCAATTAGGCCCCCTCTCCTCCTCCTTTTCTCCAATGAAAAAAAGTCTGAACTCAGTCAACCTCTCATCATATGATAAGCCCTCCAGTCCAGGCAGCATCCTGGTAAACCTCCTCTGAACCATCTCCAAAGCATCCACATCTTTCCTATAATAGGTGACCAGAACTGGACGCAGTATTCCAAGTGCATTCGAACCAAAGTTTTATGGAGCCAGAACAAGATCTCACAGCTCTTAAACTCAATCCCCTGTTAATGAAAGCCAAAACACTAAATGCTTTCTTAACAACCCTGTCCACTTGTGTGGCCATTTGAAGAGATCTCTGTACCTGAACACAAATATCTCTGTTCCTTCACACTGCCAAGAATCCTATCCTTAATCCTGTACTCAGCTTTCAAATTCGACCTTCCAAAATGCATCATTTCACATTTATCCAGGTTGAACTCCATCTGCCACCTCTCAGCCCATCTCTGCATCCTGTCAATGTCCCGCTGCAGCCGACAACAGCCCTCTATACTGTCAACAACACCTCCAACCTTCGTGTCATCTGCAAATTTGCTGACTCATTCTTCAATCCCCTCATCCAAGTCATTAAAAAGAATTACAAAGCGGAGAGGCCCAAGGACAGAGCTCTGTGGAACACTACTCACCATGGCTTCCAGGCAGAATATTTTCCTTCCACTACCACTCGCTGTCTTCTGCTGGCCAGCCAATTCTGTATCCAAACAGCTAACACAGATACCTGTGTTGAAATGAATGTTTTAACAAATACAGAAATTGCTGGAAAAGCTCGGCAGGTCTGTCAGCATCCAGATGCCTTTTACATGATGTAGTTGTACCAGCCTCCACCACTTCCTCTGGCAGCTCATTCCATACACACACACACCACCCTCTGTGTGAAAAGGTGCCCCTTAGGCCTCTTCAAAATCTTTCCCCCTCACTTTTCACCAATGTCCTCTAGTTTTGGATTCCCCTAACCTGGGGAAAATCCTTGACTACAAACCCTATCCATGACCGTTCTGATTTTATAAACCTTTACTGCTGTGAAATGTGACTCCAATCAACACGAATGGCTGTACTTTCAATAATCCCGGGCTGAAATGCTGAATTCAACACCGACTCCTGTTCTTTCTCCATCAAGTCACAATCCTAAAACCTGTTTCATCAGTTTGTTCAGATATATTAGGAGACACTTCTGTGGGATCTACACCTAGACCTTTGTGCCCGGAGGTAGGGACACGAGCACCACTCGGCAATACCCATAAAGCTGTATCATTATTCTCCTGTGTGTTTGTTCATCAGCCTGTTCTGACATGCTGTGACATATCTCTGCAACAGGCAGGACATGAATCCACACCTTCTGGTCCAGAGCTAGGAACACTACCAAACAATTTCAGGAATTGGAATCAAACCCAGAGCCATGACTCAGAGGCAGGGACACTACCCACTACACTACTATACCCAGATTTTGGGTCACATTATAAGGGGCAGCGTTCAGCTCGGTGTGGATTTATTATAATCAGGTTACCATTACTGAACTACACAAAACATTTTGTTTTGTTAAACAAGTGCAAGATCGAAATTAACTATGAACATCTTTAATCGCTATTATCTGTAGTCTGCAATATTAGGGAAAGAAGTCCTGCAGGCATACTCTGCCCAATGAAGGCTCTCAAATAGATATTTATTACTGAACACCAGGCACGGAGAAAGACCATAATTTCTGGTCCCAAAACACCGATCAGTATAGCCCAACTCTCACGTGTGTCTGCCCTCTGCCTAAAACCATGAAATGATACCAGGCCGCTGATTACTGTCCAGCCTCTCCTCCCCACTGACTGTGTCTGCAATCCGTCCCACCTCCCCCTAACCACACAAGGCAAACCAAGCTCAGGGTCTTTGTGAAAATCAAGGCCGGAGTGTGCAGGCCTCCTGGAGGCGGGGGGTGAGCATTTTAAAATTAAACGGGGAAGGTGAGGAGGTGGTAATGTCACTCACTGGCCGAGGCGTGGCAGATGGATTTTGGTTTGGATTAATGTGAGGTATTGGATTTGGTAAATCAAACAAGGGTAGGACTTATACAATTGAACGTAGGGTCTTTGGCAGTGTTGTAGAACAGAGACCTCGGCCATCAGGTATAATTCTTTAAAAGTTGCATTTCATATAGATAATGTGATTCAGAAGGTGTTTAACACACTTGTCTTCAATAGGCAGACCTTTGAGTATCGGAATTGGGACGTCATGTTGTGGTTGTACAGGACATTGGTGAGACCTCTCCCGGAATACTGTGTCCAGTCTGGACATCCTGCCCGCTCATTCCATAGGCACACCACCCTCTGGGTGAAACAGCTGCCCTTAGGTCACTTTTAAATGTTTCCCCTCTTACAACTATGTCCTCTAGTTTTGGTCGCCACTACCCTTATAAAATACATTGACTATTCACTTTGATATTATTGATCTTGATATTATTAAGCTGGAGAGGGTTCAGAAGAGTTTAACCTGGATGTTGCTGGAAATGGAGGGATTGAGCAATAAGGAGAGGCTGAATAGGCTGGGACATCTTTCACTGGAGAGTATGAGATGGAGGGGTAACTTTGCAGAGGTTTATAAAATGATGAGGAGTACAGATAAGCTGAAGGGCTGATGTATTTTCCCTAGAGTTGGGGATTCAAAACTGAGGGATATTTTAACGTGCGGGGAAAAAAGATTTACAAAAGTCAGGAGAGGTAATTATTTTAGATAGAAGCTGGCTTGTGTGTGGATTGAACTTGCAGCACAAGTGGTGAAAACAGGGACAGTTACAACGTTTAAAGGACATTTAGATCAGTACATGGATAAGACATCAGTTTGGATGGTGCTGTGAGCACTTGCCTTCTCCCTCTCCCTCTCTGAGTGAATCCCTGTTTGTTTTCACCCTCTGCCAATGCCGGTGCAGTGGCGTGGAGAGGCCAGCAGAGGGTGGCATTGCATCACTTTCAACACCACAGAGATTGCCAGACCTGCCCCACACAGAGACACACAGATACACACACAGCAATTGTTAAGGACACGGCATAGATCCCATCTGGTAATTTAAACTAAACATAAATAAATGCTCAATTCGCCTCGTAAACTGTTAAAATATGAGTGACAGAGAACTCCCAAATTCCACTGTTTAAATAAAAACAACAATGCATTTTTTAACACTGAAAGGGAACTGAAAGAGACCCTCTATCTCTTAACTGCTTATAACCCGACTCCAGCTCTACAGTAATATACTGTTTCTGGGTCTGCCATCCTCTCATATCACAGGGACTTGTAAGCTCCCAGTTCAGAGCAAAATTCACTCTCTCTTAAAGGTACAGTACACACTTTCACCTTCATCCCATTGTACCCTGATGAATATAGATAAGTGGAACCTATCCGGATTTCTCTTGCTCTGTGGTTTGTCAATATTTCATCTACTCTGTCTCGTATATGTCAGGATTTTTGTTGCTCCATTGACAGTATGTCATTATTCGACTCTGTCCGTGGGAATATATCAGTATTTCACTTGCTCACATTCCTGTGTGCGGGGCAGGATTTCAGTTGTTTCATGGGGACTGTGACACTATGACACTCTTAATGTTTGTAAATGGGACCAAACCTGCAAGAATTGTAAAGTCTATGGAGGACAGTGTGGAACTCTAACAGGACAGTGACACGCTGGTAGATGGGAATCAATGCAGAGCAGTGTGAGGTGATGCGCTTTGGTATGAAAGATAAAGAAAGACAGTTTAAAACAAGCTGTGCCATTATAAAGGGGCTACAGGAACAGAGAGCGCTGTGTGTATATGAGAACAGATTGTTGAAGATGTTAGGACAAGTGGAGAGAGCAGTAACTCTCACAGATTAGTGTCAGTATCTGAGCTGTTTACAGGGGGAGGTTTAGGAGGGACTCTCCGTGCTCCCTTCCTGGGAGGTGGTGGTGAGGATGTGTTGTGAGCCCACCCTCCTGCCCCCCGAGACCGTGGGGATTCCACTTGTACCAGCTCGACACAGAAGGGAGATGGCATCAGGGCCACGGCTTCTAAGTTGCGCCGGGGGGAAACGGAGCTGCCAGTGGGTTTAAAGTGAGAATTGCCCTTCACTGAACATTGCTCCTTACTCGGTCGGTGGAACGTGGATGTTTCAGAATCTCCACACGAGGCGTCCCCGTCCTTCCCCCATGGCGGGGGGAGGGGAGTGAAGGAACGGATATCGGGCACTCCACCACCCGGCTTGGCCCTTTCTGTCCTATTCCAGGCTGTTTCTCCTGGAATGGGAGAAAGGGACGGAGGGATGGTGGGGGTGGGTGGCCCTGCTGTTAGTGCTGGTGCAGGTGAGGATAATGGCTAATCGTGAGGTTTTCAGAGGGAGTCTGTACACAGTGTTGTATCCATGCAGTGTAATTGATGGGGGGGGGGCGGGGTAAAGTGGACGGGGTGGCAGAGAGAGACAGAGAGACAGAGAGAGACAGAGAGAGGGAGAAGGTGCTGCATGTGGCAGTGACAGTGTTGGAGCATTAGCCTTATTCGGGGGTCGGTGCTGTAACAGATATACCGTGAGTGTGAGGGAGCAGAGAGAATACGGTGACCCTTATCCTGACAGAGCGGGGAAGGTTATTGATGCTTGTCCTGTATTGCTGGGCATTTCCTCAGATCGCAGATACTGCACTGAGCTGGGTGGGGAGCTCAGACCATGCTCGGTGGATCTGGTGGTGTGGTTCCCTCTGGGAAGAGAATGGTCCCCCTCTGTACTTGCCCATCCACCAGGACCACCGTGCCCCTGTCGACAAACCGGGGTGTAATTACCCCTTATCTGCCATGTTCGGGGTAAACTGTACAGGGCAGCTCCAAGCTGAGAAATCTCAACTGTGTGCCCATTGGCCTTTCAAAGATAGCACCAGTGCCAGGGATCATGGAATATCCAGGGGCACCCGGGCGACTGTGAGTACCTCCAGCCATGACGGGTGGGAGAATCGGGCTGGTATTGAATGAGAGGAACACCATGGTGGGGGGGTGGAAGTAGTCAATGAGTTGTGTTTGATAAGATAGCACCAGGAACCTAGCTTGGCCGCGTACAGATAATCTCTCTGTCACACTCAATGAAAATGGCACTGAGGCAAATTATTGTTAGAATCAGACCAGTGAGTCATCGATTCTGTTGAAACTACTCCCATTTACAAAGCTGTAGAACAAATGTTCATCCAAAACTCTCCACCATTTCACCTCACACCAATCTCCCTTTTTCCCATCTTTCCTGGGAAGACTGGCTCATGTTACAGGTTGTTACCAAAGTGTCTACATTTCAGCATTCTGAAACCTGGGAACACATCCTTCCATGACACTGTCTCTCAGTCCCCCGCTCTCTGTCTATACCCAAAACCCCTCCCATGTGGTGATATTTAAACTGATACCCCCACAATCTCTCTCCGGCAGTGATGTTCACACCCTCAGCACCCCCTTGTCAGGGCACAATGGAGATATGGAGCTGTAATTGGGTGGGAGCTGTACGTCCTGTCACTTCCAGCATGGGCTGCAAGTTTCCCCACACTGGGCAGGGATCTAATACAGTGTTACTGAGCAATGTACTGGGGTGGGATACACAGTCCTACATGCTGGGAGGGTAACTGCTCCTGGGTTACAGATCAATGAAATGGGGTGGTGTACACAGCCCTACATGCTGGGAGGGTAACTGCTCCTGGGTTACAGATGAATTCATGGGTGATCACTGCACAGGTCGCTGTGCTGGTCAGACTGTACGGTTGAGATTTATAGATAATACAATATGTGGTCAGTGCAGCTCCCCGTGCTGGATGGATATGTAGCCTGTGCACAGTTCATCATGATGGTGGGGTGGATGGGGGGAAAGGTGATGGACAGGTCAAGGAGCTCCCCGGAACGTTCTGTCCCTGACATTCTATAACTGACATTCCCCGGAACGCTCTGTCCCTGACATTCTATAACCGACATTCCCCGGAACGTTCTGTCCCCAACATTCTATAACTGCCATTCCAAGGAACGTTCTGTCCCTGACATTCTATAACCGACATTCCCCGGAACGCTCTGTCCCTGACATTCTATAACCGACATTCCCCGGAACGTTCTGTCCCCAACATTCTATAACTGCCATTCCCTGGAACGTTCTGTCCCTGACATTCTATAACTGACATTCCCCGGAACGTTCTGTCCCTGACATTCTATAACTGACATTCCCCGGAACGTTCTGTCCCTGACGTTGTTTGTTTGTGAATGGCCGGACGTCAGTGAATTGAACAAACGATAAGATCCCGAGGGAAGAGATCCCGTTCCAGGGAGAAGGAGACACTGCTCCGAAGGCCCCTCAGGCAGTTAAAGGGGTGAATATGTTTTCCCTGCGTTTACATTTCTTCCCGACACAGGATCGACCACAATTTAGACCAAAATACAGGAATCCCAAACTCCGTTTGTCTTCAGGAAACTGGGAGAGAATCCTTCAGGACAGGAACGTTTCCACCCTCCGTATTAGGAACTGGGAAGGAGTGACCTGTGTCTGCTCTCGAGTGATCGAGTGTGTGGGAATGTTCTAGAAACCATCTGTCCTTATGGATGTGTCTCTGTGTGTTTGGGGAGGGAGGGTTTCTTGTGGTTTATGTGACATTTTTGTCAGTAATTCCGACCTTCCCATTTGTTATTCCAGCTCCAATTATTTTAATAAACCCCTGAACACAGGGACACATTTGAAAATCTCACTGGGTCCCCGATCACACGGGTCCCTTTGCCTCCAGGCTGATGGATAATGGGTTTGTTTTCCTTCCTCACAGTTAACGTAGTGACCATCTACGTCCTGCTTTATAAAGATTGTGGATTGTCTCCATGTGTCAGACGTTACCTGGGGGCCATGGCAGCGGCGGATCTCCTGGTCATTATCCTTGACCTGATCCTGAGACACATTCCCATTGTTTATCAGGAACAGTTTTATTTCCTGAGGGACTCCGTCCCCGTGTGTAATATCCACGCCGTCCTGCTTTATGCAGCCACTGACTGCTCTGTCTGGTTCACCGTCACTTTCACCTTTGATCGGTTTGTGGCCATTTGTTGCCAGAAGCTGAAAAGTAAATATTGCAGTGAGAAAACGGCGGCTGTGGTTCTGGGAGCAGTGACTGTGCTGAGCTGTTTAAAGAACATTTCCTGGTATTTCATGCTCACGGCTCGGTATCGGCTGTGGAACGCCCCCTGGTTTTGTGATGTAACAGGCGCTGTTCTATTCTCCAGTGTCTGGGGCACAATCGAGTCCCTCCACCACATTCTAACCCCGGGTGTCCCATTTCTCCTGATTCTGCTGCTCAATGTTCTCACCGTCAGACACATTTTAGTGACCAGCAGAGCCCGCAGGAGACTCCGCGCTCACACCAATGGGGACGCTCAGTCTGACACTGAAATGAGAAACCGAAAAAAATCCATCATTTTACTGTTTGTGATCTCGGCCAATTTCATCCTGTTATGGTCAACGTTAATGCTGTTTTCTATATGGTACCGGATGTATAATATTGGGTATTACTCTGTGTATCTCCATCCCTTTGTGCGGGAATTGGGCTTCATGCTGCAGCTCCTCAGTTGCTGCACAAACACCGCAATTTATGCCGTGACCCAGACTAAGTTCAGGCAGCAGCTGAAGAATGTGCTGAAATATCCCTTCACCCAAATCCATCCATCCATCAAATTCCTTCATTAATCACACCATCCGGGATTTTCTCATTTCAGTTCAGTGTTTCAGTGATGGAGCAGCCTGTCGCTATGGTAACAGACTGAGGGGAGCGCTGGTTTGTCCATCCTTATCCCACAGGGGGGTTACAGGGAAACATTTCAATGTTTCTCACAACTCAGGGGCCAGTGAGAAAAGGCACCATCCCACTGACTGTATCCATCACTTCCATTTGTAACCAATAAAAATGCTGATGAAAGCGTGCCGAGCAGCAGAGGGACCGATGTTGTTGTGTGTCTTTGTGTTGGAGAAGCTGAGCTGGAGAGAGACAGACTCATCCCCAAGTCCTGGTCCTCAGGGAAGGGGAGGGCACCGCGACCTGGGCTCAGGAGCTGGGTTTAACTCCCTCTGTCCCCCTCCCCACCCCCTTTCCAACCTGGAATCCCCATTTCATCTCCCCCACTCTTACTCCACATTTCTCCCTCTCTCTCCCTGCACACTCACTCTTTCTCACAATCTCTCACTTTCACTCTCCCTCGTTCTCCCTCTCACACCAACCGCCCCAACCCCGGTTTCTCCACCTGCCTCCACTCTTCACTTTCCCCTCACCCTCACATTCTCTGTCCTGCCCATCTCTGCCTCCTCCAGCAGTTCCATCTCTACCCCATCTCACCCCCACCCCCGCCCCCACCACACGCAGCCCCACAACCACCCACAGCCCACCTCCAGTCTCGGGGTCAGAGGGAGAGGGGAGGAGCAGGGAGAAAGAGTGTGTCTGAGAGAGAGGGAGGGAGGGACAGGAGGGAGAGAGATTCAGTCCGAGAGAAACGGTGGGACATGGGCAGAGAGAGAAACACCGATTGAGGGCAGATGAGAGCGAGAGAAAGTGAAGAGAGTGAAGGAGCAGGGAGAAGAGGGTGGGAAGTGAGACAGGGTGAGAGAGGGTAGGGCGAGAGAGGAGAGGGAGAGAGGGAGGGGAAGGGAAAGATAGTGGAGGGAAAGGGGTAAGGGCGAGAGAGGGGAAGGTGAGAAGGGATGGCAAGGGAGGGGAGGTAAGGCGGGGAAGGCGAGATGGAGAGAGAGGGAAGGGGAGGGTGAGAGAGGGGGAGCGAGGGAGTGGATGAAGAGAGGGAGGGTTGGGCGAGAGAGGGGAGGGTGAGGGAGGTGATTGAGGGGAGGGCGAGAGGGAGGAAGAGTGCGAGAGAGGGGAGGGCGAGAGAAAGGAGGTAGGGAAGGGAGGA